>NC_086449.1:162700481-162957017 GCF_028390025.1 Pseudophryne corroboree
GCGCTACCGGTGTACCAGCTGCCGTCATGAAATTTCTGAGGCGCCATAGGGCCCCGAAATCATGGACTACCCCGAATGCGTATCTAGAATCGGTGTAGATATTGGCTGATTTGCCCTTAGCCAATTCACATGCTCTGGTTAGGGCGACCAGTTCAGCAACCTGGGCTGAGTGAGGTGGGCCTAGCGGTTCCGCTTCTATGGTGCTTTGGTCATCTACGACTGCGTATCCAGTACACAAGTCTCCCGAGTCTGACTGTCTATGACAACTACCGTCCGTGTAGAACGTAAGTTCTGCATCTTCCAGTGGGTTGTCACTGATGTCAGGCCTTGCGGTAAAATTTTGGGTCAAATATTCCATACAATCATGAGTGTCTTCCTTTGTATTAAATTCTCCTTCCCCACCACTCTCATCCTCCACCCTTTGCGCCTGTCCAGGCACACCTGGGAGATATGTTGCCGGATTTAATGCACTGCATCTCCTTATGGTGATGTTTACGGGGGCCATTAGTGCCAATTCCCATCTTGTAAACCGCGCTGATGAGACGTGTCTGGTTTGGGCAGAATTTAACAAGGCTGACACTGCATGTGGTGTATGAATTGTGAGGTTGTGACCTAGCACGACGTCTTCGCTTTTCGTTACTAGCAATGCTATCGCAGCAACGCTTCGCAAGCATGTGGGGAGGGATCGCGCTACCGTATCTAGCTGAGCGCTGTAGTATGCTACCGGCCTGCTGGCATCACCGTGCTTTTGGGTTAGTACACCTGCCGCGCAACCAGCACTTTCTGTTCCGTATAGTTCAAAGGGTTTCCCATAGTCTGGCATACCTAATGCTGGTGCCTGCGTTAGGCACTGTTTAAGTCTCTCAAATGCTGTCTCAGACTCGTCTGTATGCGAAATCCGATCAGGTTTGTTTGAGACCATTTCCTGCAAGGGTAACGCCAGGATGGAAAACCCTGGGATCCAGTTACGGCAATACCCACACATTCCTAAAAATGTTCTGATCTGTTGCTGGGTTTGTGGCAGAGTCATGTCTCTAATTGCTTGAATTCTATCAGCGGTCAGGTGTCTCAGTCCTTGTGTTAGACAGTGTCCCAAATATTTTACCTTAGTTTGGCATAATTGCAACTTGTCTTTGGAAACCTTGTGTCCTGTGTCTGAAAGATGAAACAGGAGCTGTTTCGTATCCTTCAGGGATGCTTCCAATGAATCAGAGCACAGTAGTAGATCATCCACGTACTGTATTAATACTGATCCACTCACTGGTTGGAAAGACTGTAAACAATCATGCAAAGCCTGAGAAAATATACTTGGACTATCTATGAATCCTTGTGGTAATCGAGTCCATGTGTATTGGACTCCTCTGTATGTAAATGCAAACAAATATTGACTGTCAGGGTGCAGAGGTACCGAAAAGAAAGCGGAGCAGAGGTCAATAACAGTGAAAAATTTCGCAGTGGGAGGGATTTGCATTAGGATGACAGCTGGATTCGGCACTACGGGGAACTGACTCTCAACTATTTTGTTAATCCCCCTTAGATCCTGCACTAGCCGGTAACCCCTCCCCCCACTCTTTTTAACAGGGAAGATGGGACTATTGGCAGTGCTGGACGTTCTTACCAGAATGCCCTGTTGTAGCAAGCGCTCTATTACGGGATACACTCCTAACTCCACCTCTGGCTTCAGAGGGTACTGTGGGATTTTTGGAGCTATCCTACCATCTTTTACTTGTACAACTACCGGAGCTACGTTTGCCATTAATCCAGTGTCCTGTCCATCTTTTGTCCAAAGTGACTCTGGTATCTGAGATGTCATTTCTTCTACTTGGGAGGGAGTCCTATTTGTCATAATGGTATGTGACATTAATTTTGACGGGGAGTCTAACATGTCTCGTACTTCCTGAGCGTGATTCTCAGGTATGTCCAAGAATACACCTTCAGGAGTACAATAAATGACGCACCCCATTTTACACAGTAAGTCTCTTCCCAGGAGATTAGTCGGTGCCGATGCAGCCAGCAAAAAGGAATGCTTGGTATGTAAAGGCCCTACTGTAATCTCGGCTGGTTTGCTAACAGGGTAGTGCTGGACTACTCCCGTTACCCCTATGGCTGGAATTGTCTTACCAGTGGTTCTCATGCCCACTGTCGAATTTATCACTGATTTGGCCGCCCCTGTGTCTACAAGAAAGTTTAATGATTTACCAGCTACATTGATTGCAATTTCTGGTTCACTTCCAAGGCTTGCAATCAATTTTACTGGTTGCAGATTACAGGTATGGCCACACCCCTATTGGGTATGGTGACCTCCCTGAATCCCGCTGGCAGCAACTACTTGTGATGGAGTTAATTGGGAACTACCAGAGGCTTGCCAGTCTCTGTTCGGGGTGTATCTTTTTGTTTCCCCTGCATGTGGCTCATAACTCCGTTTCTGCGGACCCTGCTCCCAATGTCGTGTGTCGTGTCGTTGTCTAGGGGGTTGGTATGAGTTTCGTGAATTTTTCGCTCTACAGTCTCGTGCCATGTGTCCCTGTTTATGACAAGAATAACAAGTAACCACATTTGACTTACCCACAGGGTTTGGTGATATAAACAAAGGCTGCCTTGTGGTCAGGGCCTGTATACTTACTGCCATTAACTTATCACCTTGTTGTTCCCTGTGTCTGGTGATGTTCCTATCGTGATCAATAGCAGCCTCTCTCAAAGTAGCCACAGACAGACCTCGCCAACATGGTTGTGTGGTCTGTACCCTAGTCTTTAATGATTCTTTTAAACCATCCATCAGTACCGATACTGCTACTTCTCGATGGTTTATGTTTGTTTTAATGTCCTCTATGCCTGTGTATTTTGCCATTTCTGATAATGCTCTGTGAAAATACTCTGCAGCTGTTTCTGACTCCTTCTGTTTAATGGAGAATATTTTGTTCCATTTAACTACGGCTGGGAAATACTCCTTTAACTGTAAACTTATTCTTTTTACATTGTCTCTGTTGTACACATCTGTAAGAGGTACATCTTGATCTAATCCACAGTCAGCTAAAAATTGAGCTGCGTCGACATTGGAGGGTAAACATGCTCTTAGCAATACTTGCCAATCTTTATTATTGGGCTCTAAAGTGTTTCCTAGGTCTCTGATGTATTTTTGGCTGGCAACTAAGTCTTTTCTAGGGTCAGGGAATTCAGACACTATGGTCCTTAATTCCATTCGGGAAAATGGGCTGTACATGGCAATGTTCCTAACAGGAGTGACTCCTGAAGTGTCTGTTTTCCCATTTGGAACTACTATTACCTTAACAGGATTAACTCTAACAACCTCATTCTGTGTAGATTCTACAGGCTGTGGTGAAATAGTTTCAGCATAGTGTATGGTGCCGTACTTACCCGTTGATACGACCTCACCTATCCCTCCGCTAGGGGCCTTTGTTACTAATCTCGGGGGTGGAGCTGTGCCTACTGTGGTCTCTGCTATGGTGGCTGCTAGAGAGAGCGCTGAAATTGTTGCCGATTCGTCCTCTTGATCACACTCCTGAGGAAAGTTCAAAACAGGGTACAACTTGCACGGGTTAATACTTGCATTGGTTAATTGGTTAACATTATCTTTAACATTTACACAGTTGCTAAGTGTTTGTGTGTTACACCTTAGTGCGTCATTCTCCGCAACCAATTTCTCTCCCGATATATATGGTGGCGGTGGGGCCGTGGCTATCAGTTTTCTGATTGAGCCAGATCCCGCCGCCTGAGCCAATCCTCTCTGTATGTCACCCTCCTGTTGCCACAACTGCAAATAATCATAATGCTTGATTCGTCTCTTTGCTGATTTAATGAGACATATCCTTCTCCTTAAATTCGTTAACACTTCTGTGCTGAAGCTACCTACTCTTGGGAATTTCTCCCCGTCATGTATTGTCATTCTCTCCCATTCATCACATAAAACCTCTGTGTGTGAACCGTATTTTTCACACATCACGTACCTTGCCGACCCAACTGGTCGGTTCACTGAATCAACCCGAACCGAGGTTGATCGCCCCCTACCTGAACAAGTGGCCCCCATAGTTCGAAGGTGTTGCTTTATTCAGCCAACCCTTACGCAAACCACAATGTTCAAAATAGGCTGACGGTGGCGGTTTACCGAGTACCCCACTCACTCGCCCACGCCGACCAATACGACCTGATCACACCGATATGGTGCTGGCGTACTCGACCCAGGGCCCCTGCGACCTGAACCTCTATTTACTGGAACCTGTGAGGGTGATCCGAAGAACACTTACTCTTTCCAGTAACTATTGGTTGTTGGATAGTTCCTGAGTGAGCAGCGAACCTCCCTTAAAATAAAAAAAATTACACAAATCACGTTAGAATGTACAAATAGCGTTTATGACCTTCGTACACAAATAGTACCGGTCAGGTTTACTAATGTACACAATTACGTGCGGTACAATCGTTCAGCACATAAGCAACTAATCTTATGTACGGAGCGACCAGTGGAATCGAAAATTGCGGCTGCGAATTCCTTCAGCCAGAGCTTGTATGGCCTATATGGGTGTTGCACCAACCCTTTCTTGGTGTTGTGCCTGTGGACTGTATAGCGGACTTCCTTGTCTGCTGTACCTGAACCTGTTGGTCTGCTATGACCTCCTGGTCTGTTACAGTATGACCTCCTGGTCTGCTACACTCTAATGCTCAAATTGTATGTTTTAACCAGGGATGCCTCCCTAGCCACCATGTACGTCACTTACACGCATGTACCTCACGAGAACTCGACTTTTCTTGTGGTTCAACCTCAAAAATTGTAAAAACAAACACTCACTCACCACATGTACACTTTTGTTTCTATTTCTATTTCTGCGCAGAAATTTCTCTTTAGACCAGATGTGTTACAAATTAGGAGAAGGATCTATTAATTTAAATTTGAATGTTAAAATAGATTTGCGCGATTTATCACCTTGCGTTATTTACCGCGTTGCGCTATTTATCGCGTTGAGAGGAGAGAAAAAAACTTGTGATTTGAGTTACGTGGGCGTACCCGGACGCTCCGCTGCGTGATATACGCTGCGTGCGTCGGCCTTTGGTTTGCGTACGCAAGTCTCAGTCCTTTGTTAGAGACACGTGTACGCAAAATAAAGATCCACCGTAACACAATTTATACGTTTATCAATGTAGATGATCCTTGATCATCTACCGCGCACCACACTGACTTCGCCTTATCTTTCAGGCAGAGCTGTGTGTTTGTCTATACTTTAACTATATTACCTTTACTTTTACACTTTGAAATAGCGGCAAATCTCTCTTAGCACGTTTATCAACTATACAATAGCAAACAGGAGAGTGATATACGAAAATACACGAATGAAAAGAAATGCAGATATGCGTGCGTGTGTACGCAAGACAGAAAAAATGAACAGTTTTAAAAGAGACTAGCGTGTTGTTCTTACCTCCGGTTCCCGGATTCCTTCAGCACCCTTTACTAAGAGAAGCAGACGCTTATCCAAACAGCACTACGAGGAATATGATCTCCCGCCCTTTGCTGCTGGATAATGTCTGCTGTAATTACCTAGTGCAGATATGTGAAGGACAGGACGAGCCCGCAATTGTTAAAGCAGAATATTTATCTTATATAATACCCTTTATGAGGCCTAAGAACACTGTACGCTATCTACGTATGAAGTACCGTAAGGGTACGCACATTGCGTAACAATCGCTTAGCCGTAGTCGAGACGCTCAAGCGTCACGTTCGCTCACGGCCAAGAGATCACAGGCAGGCACACTATTGGCTGCCGACTAACGTAATGATTCGCTATAGCGTAGCGGACGCTCGGGACCACGAGGAGATCACCAGCGGCGCTGACGCTCACAATGTTAAACCTTTGTATCTAAACCATAAACAGTGTATTGTGCAGTAAAACCTTAGTGTAATGATCGAGTGTAAATGCAACACAGTATAACCTTATTACCTTTAAAGCTGTTCTAGCGTCACCGACGCTCTGAGAATACTTAACACTATAAGAAATACACAGATATCTGGGCTTAGGGTCCAACGCCTAATATATATATATTTTGAATGATATACTTGCAAAAGAATTTTAGTACAAATACAAATCATACACTACAATATAACATAGACTACCTAACCAGATAACTACGCAGGAAATACAATACAATTACTATTTAAAGGAGAATAAGAGAGAAAGAGGAGAAGAGAGAGAGAGAGAGAAATTGGCCCACAATAACAAGAAGATCAATATAGTTGCGGAGAAAAACTTACGCACAAAGGAAACGATCGCATGCGCCTCTGGACATCCAGCTCCCGATTTTCAGCAATGATAACCGTTGAAGAGTGCGAGCTGGATGTGATCGGCCTTTCTATTTATGCCCCACACACAATGCAATTCAATGGTCCCTACAATCTCATTGTTCATTGGACACAGAAATTCCTCCTCGCATTATAACAAAAGGTCATAGGTTGATTCATACAGGTGGGCTGTGACTATTTCCAACAGCTCAGGTGGGAGGGAAACTGGGTTTCCCGCCGCATGGATAAGTAAGTGCAAATAAAGTAAATGTTCATAAACTTCTTATGTCCATAACTATTCGCACGAGCGATTAATCTGCTTCAAACCAACACCGGAATATTGCTAATTAAATACTCTTCCGATGGGTACTAAACACCACTGTATTACTCCTGTCTGACCCTTCGTATCAAACAAAGAGGGATTTCTCTGTTCACGAACATTCTATATTAACCAAACTTTCAGAATCTATCAAAGGGACCATGATCTACAAAATACATCATATAGTGAAAATATGTAACGATTGAGTCGCACGCTACGATCACATAAACTCTACCGTAAATACGCATACCGTGCGCCTGCGGGTGCCCGCGACTGTGAGTATGCGCACGTACGGGAGAGCGTACGCATGCGCAGCACGGACCTGTGTGAGGTACAAATATGGTAGTGTGCATACAGATATTTTTCTGACTTTGACTATATATATATATATATATATAAAAATTTTTAATTTTTTTTAGAAGAGGTTGCTAACCCATAGGGAATATGGGAACCTGTGTGTTTTCTGCATAGGAATTTTAATATGTACCTAATAAAAGTTAATTTTTAAATAATAAAATATACAGATAGAATTAATATAAAAAGAGTGCCCCCACAAAGAGGGATATTTTCTGGCTCCCTGTTTCTTTGCAGGGACAATCCCTTACGATATTACTGTCATTTTCCTCAGGGGAGCACCACCAACCCTGTCATAGACGTGATTTTCCACATACTTACAGATGCTTGATAGTTGGTTTTTGTACATTGTCAGTAATTGCTCTAATTAGCTGTGCAGGATCATTCCACTCTTTTCACACTCTATAACATGCCACATATTTAAAAAAAATTCTATGCACCATAGCACTACAGGAGTTAGATTACCCAACACGTCTACTGTGCACTTACCATCTTCTGCTAGAACAATGCTTTCTTGTATGAGAGAGTGTCGCAGGCAATTCCCTGCTGCCATATGCTCATATAACTGTTATCCCAGAAAATGGATGTATCCCCTGACAAGAAATCTGGATTGCTACCAGAAACATCCAAACTGTGGACTTTAATATTCAGCATTCTCATGGTACATAAATCCTAATGTCTTTAATTTATGTGCAGCACAGTTCTGCAAACCAGGTTAGAGCAGAGGGAGCCTTTTACAGGCAGACAGCCAAGTTCTGTAACCTGGGAAGGGGATTTCAGGACATTATAGGTGAACATGATTTTATACAAGACAGAAAAGTATTTATTAGTCTGTCAGCTTTGGGCAGGAAAGATTTTCACTCTAACCAACTGGATACATAAAATGCAGAGATGTAGCAAGGTGTCATGGTGCCTGGAGCAAGGTATATTTCGGCACCCCCCTCCCCTGTACTGAATTGGGGGCGTGGCCACCAAGGCCAGTTCTAGACCTTGTGGCATCCAGGGCGAAAATTTCCTTTGGCGCCCCCCCCGCACACACACACCCATAGGTTAAACATAGTGCGCGCAGAATAAAATAGGAGCGTGGCTTCATAGGGAAGGGGCGTGTCCACAGTTATGCCCCCTATAGTTATGGACCCAGTAGTTGTGCCCCCTGTAGATTTGCCCCCAGTAGGTGTGCCTCCTGTAGCTGTGCCCAGAGTAATTGTGCACCCTGGTTTGTGCCCCCTGTAGATGTGCCCGGCGTAGTTGTGTCCCCTGTAGATTTGCCCCCCGGTAGCTGTGCCCAGAGTAGTTGTGCCCCCTGTAGATGTGCCCGGCGTAGTTGTGTCCCCTGTAGATTTGCCCCCCGGTAGCTGTGCCCAGAGTAGTTGTGCCCCCTGTAGATGGGCCCGGAGTAGTTGTGCCCCCTGTAGCTGTGCCCGGAGTAGTTGTGCCCCCTGGTAGCGCCGCAAACACAAAAGAAAAAAAAATACTCACCTGCCCGCGTCTCCGCCCGTCCGTGCGTGTGACATCACACACAAGTCACGGACCGGCGGGGAGCAGAGGGGAGGAGGGAGAGGAATGAGAGACTTGATGCAGCTCGGGCTTCCAGCTGTCAGTGACTGACATCTGCGGCTGCGAGCTGCTTGCAGCCAGTGGAGGTTCCGGCGGAGTCGAGCTGTAGCGCCCTGTACCTTCTTGGGCGCCTGGAACTCGAGCTCCACCGGAACCGCCCTTCCTATGCCCCTGATAAAATGTTGCTGTTTTTTCTCAAAGGTTTTTAAAAAAATTGTAGTAATTAGCCAGAAGCTGCAGCTAAAGTAACCTGTGACTGGTAGCATATCTGATGGCCACATATATTAGGGAAGAGTTGTCAGTGAAAACTAGAACTACTGATAAAATGGTATTAAGTGACTTATTTTGAAACCAGGGATCAAGGTGGGGCCAATATTATTATTAAACCACATGTCCTGTGAGAAATAAATTAAAATTAAGTTTCAAAGCAAAACACTATCACCCATAAAGTTATTGCTTCAAGGAACTTTTTAGAATAAAAGGCTAATTATTTATTTAAATAAAATAAAATATTTCTGTCGGCTGGATAACAATCGTCTTCTTACATTAACAGGTGCTGCGTAAACAACAGAACAGATTTGCTGTAGCATCAGTTGTGTGCAGTATGCCAATCCTTGGTAAATCTTCCAAGTGGTCAATGCCCGCTTATCACATGGTAAGACCTCTCCAGGATTAGAACAGCATCAGTGCCATCTACAGGGCAGAATACAGTTTTGCAGCCATAACACACTTTTTGAATGTGAAATCTGTGACCAGTAGGTGTGAACACTATGGGGCCAAATCAGCTTTGCACTCAAGTCAGCCGCCATTGCACCGTACTACGTTAAATGCAGATATTGGCCGGTATGCAGAGTTGCACAGCTCAACGCAACCGCAAAGGTGCAATCCATAAGCTTGTCAAATAGCGGCCATCATTATTAGCGCACAATTGCACCAGCCCTGACGGTTATCTCCTCTTGCACACCTCCGAATAGCCAGCACTTATGCTTACACACCCTCATACATGTGAACACCCCCTGTTGCCCACTTAGTACTTTGGAGTTGAGATGCGTACAATTTGGAATCGCCCATAGATTTTTACACTAGCTAGACTACCCGCAGTGCTCAAAATAAGTCTGCAAAACGGAACTCTGAATCAGCCTCCATGGGCTTTAATTATTACTACTAATAATTAAGAGTATAATTATCATCAGTGCTGGATTTCCCACTAGCACATGAGGCACGTGCTTATGGGCAGCACGGCAGCTTCCCCCCCATAATATAGACGGAAAGGCAGATACCCAGCGGTGATGACAGCCAGGATCAGCAGATGCTTTGATGGGGAGGGGAGGAAGGTGTTGAGGGCGGGCGGCAGCTTGAAGAGCCGTTCAAACTGTGTGCCGGCGTAGTTTGAACGGCTCTTCAAGCTGCCGCCCGCCCGCAACACCATCCTCAGTTCCTCCCTTCCCCTCCCCATCAAAGCGTCTGCCGATCCTGGCCGTCATCGCCGCTGGGTATCTGCCTTTCCTTCTATATTAAAAGAGGTGGCCAGTCACCTTTTAGAGGGCGTAGTATGCCTGCCACTGGGACCATGGTGGATTACTGCCAAACTTTGATGAGAGTGGAATTCGGGGTCCTAACTCGTCACCAAAAGTCACATGTCCTGCAGCAGTCGTAGCTCGTCTCCCTTCTGGACAAACTTCATTCTGACGATCTCTGGCCAGTTGGTGCCAATTTTTGTTATGTGCTTTTCCTTGTGGCTCTACCTGTGTGGACTCTACGTTCTTCAGCCACATGCAGGGCACGTCTGTTCATTTGCTGCAGAAGTGATTGTGGGACCAGCCAGCTGCTGTCAACAACATGTTGACACAGCCTGGCTGGACTTTTCCTTTGCTGAGCTGCTCCTTAATACACCCTCCCTTGCCTGGTCTCCAGATTGCTATTCACCTGGTAAGAACCAAGGTGGGTGCCTCACTGTAGTGCACCAGGTTGTGCACACATTGCACCAGGTAGCCCATTATACAGTATAATGGGCTACCTGGTGCAATGTGTATAAGGGGCAACCTGGCGCAATGTGTATAACGGGCCCGACCTGGCTCAATGTGTATAAGGGAGGGGGGGTTTGGCTGATCAGCGGCCGATATAATTGTGTGTGTGTGTGTGTGTGTGTGTGTGTGTGGGGGGGGGGGGGGGGGGGGAGGGGCGGCCAATATCATTGTGCCCAGGAGCGGCCTGACCCCTATATTCGGCCCTCAATGTCACTCTACTAGTGCAGTTTGGGAGAAGCTACTTTAAAGAACAGGAAACGTACAGGTCTAAATGTTTATTGTTTCACTTCACAGAATTCATGTGTGTTTTAAAAGCATGGTATCTTTGGTCCTTTGTAAATTTCGCACATTAATAGAACAAATTTCCATCTAATAGAAACTTGCATTTTTCCAGTTACAACAAAGAAAGAAAAACAAAAAAAATTAAATATGTATGTAAAAAATATATAAAGTACCAACATTTTTAAACTGAATACAAAATAGATAAACAAAAAAGGGACGCAAGATAACAAAAAAAAAAAAAAAAAGTCACATTTTTATTTTCCTTTAAATCTTCATTAGTAGTAGTGCATGTGTAGGTCTCAGCAAGCCTTCATTTCCTAACGGAAGGAGTCTGTCTGTTGGGAACGAGAGCTTGGTCATGAAAGGGTTTGTTGCTCTTAAAAAATTTTTTTCCAGAAAACGTTGCCAATGGCGACAGTCATTGGGTGCCTGATTGTGTCCTGACAGACAGGGCCCTCATATGCTGAATACTGTTAATATAGGACATCGTACTACTCCACTTCAGACAGCAAGCTGACTGGTGGAAAACAGATTTTTCACAGTTCCTGCATTCCAGGCGGGTCGGTCTAAAATGTAGAGACTCAAGTACAAGACTATAATGTAAACATGAAGCATTAAAAAAAGGTAGTTATAATAATAATAAAAGGTCTGAACAGAAGGCCAATAATTTCAATTTGCTGTTAAAACTTTACAAAATGGCAGAACCAAACGTCTCTGGCTACTGGCACACCGTGAATAGCCATAACTTTTTCACTGGCCACTCTGGAGAACATTTACACTGCTTGATAAGTCTTAATTTATGTAAAATGCCGATTACAAATCATCTGACAAAGATCTGGTTAGAAGCAAAAAAATAAACATTCTTGATCATTGACACATTTTAATATTCCAGACAAAAGTTCTTATTTGCAAAAAAAACCTAAAGGGAGGTATTTAAATGCATAAGGCTATGGCAGAGCAATTCAGTCTTTCCAGTGGGATGGAGGGAGCAGTAATTACTCCAGCAGAGGTAATAAATGCACAAGAAAAAAAAAAGAAAGTGCAACTCCAACAGCAATAATCAATGATATGGCAGGAATATGAGCCAGAAAATGTAGTTATTATTCTAGACTGTACAGTACAGACCTCTTGGAAATACAGGTGTAAAAAAGGGGCCATTAATGCAGTCACTAGCTGTAGTTCTCTTTTCCTGTAATCTCAATAAAGTTTTACAACACAAAACAAATCATAAATTTACTGAAACAGAAATAAAAAAAATACATACAAAAAAAAAAAGAGAAGAGAACAAATCTACAAAACAAAACACAGGTGGAGAGGATAGGATTATAGGATGAATAGTCGGAAGGGCACTAACAAATTACTTGTGCTTGCATCATGATCTTTAAGCATCAAATCTGATTGATTTAATTCCTTGTCACATATAAACATAGGGAGGAAAAGGAAAAGAAAAAAAAAAAAAAAGTGTGTATCACACACAGCAGTAAACAGCCTGATTGTGTATGCACATAATGGATAATCTCTTGGCACATACAATTCTTGGGAGAGTACAGGCATTGGTATGGTAAGATGGACAAACATTTTAAAGTGCTAGATTTGGCTTGATGAGAAAGTTATTGCAAATCACTAGAACTCTGCCAAGGTTTCTGCAAAGGTGATGGCTATTCTACAGTGCGCTGTCTGTTCACGACAGACAGTACATTAGTACAATATTCTGGCTCTCCGCTCAAGAGGAACTTCACATGGATCTAGGAGTACAAAGGAAAAAAAATTGGGAAACATAAATACAAAAGTAAAAACTGGGCTTTAAAATTGGTAGAAAGTGTCTTCTAGGGTCCCCCCTTCCCAATTTACTCCACGGTCACCGATTTGGCCAAGTTTCTCGGACAATCCACCTAAGGAAAAACAAAGGGGTAGGTTATAACCCTATCAGGAATGCTGCATGTATTATAGATGCCTAGGAATCCAGATTTCACAGTGGTTAATAGGAGTGTACAAAGCAGGGTAAGCGTCCTAACGCTACACAGAGAAGTAGCTTACATCGTATCCTCTGAGCACAGCGAGATGGAAAGCAAGGAGTTGTAGGGGGATCACACTCAGAATTCCTTGTAGACAATCCACTGTGTGAGGAACTTTAATTGTGCGTTTGATTGTATTAATGGTTTCTACATCTTCCTTGTCACAGATTACTACTGGGCGGCCCTGGAGAGAGAATGGCGGAAGTCAGATAATACAATAGTGATATGCAGGTCACCCTCTAGTCAGCGTATGGTCCCGGGCCTACCTGTCTTGCAACCACTTGCTGCAGTGCATTTTGGCACTTGGTGTAGGCATGATCCCGCATGATGATCATGATGACTGGCATGAGTTTGTCCACCAGGGCCAGGGGACCGTGCTTTAGCTCCCCAGCCAAGATCCCCTCTGAATGCATGTATGTGATTTCCTTAATTTTCTGTAAGATGACAGGAATTTAGGTTATAAGCGCTCTATATGAATTAACATTAATGAAGGAGTGATATTTTTAAAAAAAGGCTACTACTCGTATACAAGTAGTTCATGAGAAGGAAAGGGATATACACAAATACCTACCAGAGCACCTTCCAAGCATGTTGCATAGTGAAACCCGCGACCCATGATCAATACAGATTTCTGCTGATACAGCTCTACTGCCAGCTTCTGGATCTCATCATCGAGGCTCAGCACCTCCTTAATGTTGTCTGCCAGAGAAGGAAGTGTTGTGTTACACAAAACCCATTGTGGTGTTCACAAACCAGAAGCCTCAAGCGCAGGTCATAAACCATAGCTCTACTATTATGGATAGATTATACCAGTGGTTACCAAATTTGGTCTTCAAGGCACACTTACAGTCCAGGTTTTAAGGATATCCATGCACAGATGTTTTAATCAAAATGGATGAGGTACTAACCAAGTCACCTGTGAAAGGTTATCCTTAAAACTTGGACCATTAGGGTACCTTGAGGAGAGTCTGGGCATCACTGGATTATACTATTGTAGATGCATTGTATATGTGATTTCTAATAAAGGTGAGTACACACGCACCGATGCAGGCTAACGGCAGATACTGACTACACTGTGCCCGGAGGCATGTAGTCCGTATCGGCCCTGCTTGCACACACTAGATTTCCTTGCGATGCCGTCCCGTGGGACCGCGCATCAGCATCGCAAGTGCATACACACGATGTGATATGCATGGTTTCTGTGCAATATGGACTATATAATCAATATCGCACTGAAAATCGCACCGTGTGTATGCAGCTAAAGACACAGTAAGTTGGGGTTCACTACGGGTGGCCGGCGGTCGGGCTCCCGGCGACCAGCATCCCGGCGCCGGGAGCCCGACCGCCGGCTTACCGACAGCTTGGCGAGCGCAAATGAGCCCCTTGCGGGCTCGCCGCGCTACGCGCGCCACACTATTTTATTCTCCCTCTATGGGGGTCGTGGACCCCCACGAGGGAAAATAAGTGTCGGTAAGCCGGCGGTCGGGCTCCCGGCGCCGGTATACTGAGCGCCGGGAGCCCGACCGCCGGCAAACAGAAGACCACCCGTAAGTTGGCATTACCAATACCAACACTAAACCACATCCTACATGCGGTCTGATGACCATGCATATTTTGTTACTTAAGTCTTATAATTAAAAATAGAATAGGGGCTATTTTGGCTAGGATGTTATAGTTAATAACCTCTTTGCCACGGAGACTTTTGGTCACCCTTGTGAAAGATTATTTTAGCACTTTAAGATGGTCACGTTCCATCTAGATTGGTAATTTATTTATACGCTGCACTAATACAGGGGACTCGCCTCTTTCAGATTAGGGTACCCCTGAATTTGTTGAAGCCATGATGGTGAACATCTTCCCCCAGTGGTGGATAATTTCTGTAGTGTAAAGGCCAGTACTCGCTGGCAGATGTGGGGAGAGATGCGTGCTGAGCGAACCGCTCAGCAGACATCTCTCCCGCCGCTCAGCACAGCGCGATGTGTGCTGAGCGTGCGGGGGGGCGCTCATTTCACCCAGCGGGTAGAAGTGAGCGACCCGCTAGATTGGCCTGCATGCAGGCTAATCTAGCGATAGCGATGCGCGGGGCTGCGCATCGCTATCGCTGTGAGGGGTGCACACGGAGAGATCACTGCTTAAAATCTAAGCAATCTAGTCAAATTGCTTAGATTTTAAGCAGCGATCGCTCCGTGAGTACCCCCCTTTAGGGTAATTCTCTGGTGTTCATACTTTCAACTCATTAGCACTTTATAGTATATGTTGAGGATGAGTCACCCTAATCCTTAGCACTGAAGGTTATTTAAGGGGAAAAGCCCATTCCCTTATCTCGCCCCATACACCAGCACTTGCAGGTATGATTATGTCTAAGTAAATATAATTTCTTGCTTGGTGTCCAGTGTAGAAACAGAATTGTATTGTAGTGAAAGAGCAGAATGAGACATCCAGCAGGAGCAAGGATATTACCTGGTAGGACTTTCAGGCCTTGCAGAATTTGTTTGCGGCGCTCCTGCACAGATATGCGGTCATCACAAACTAAGAGTGCAAACATTACAAGTGCCACAAACTGGCTAGTGTATGCCTGTAGACAGAAAGTCAGAATTAATCAGATCTCTTCCAAATCATTTTTTCCCCCGATATATAGATACAACTGGGACACTGGAATGAAGCCGGCTTTACTGGCATCACATTGGGTAAATATGAGCAGGACTCCATGGCTGGCTGTATAGTCTACAGCTACATGTATAATAGCTGCAGCTAAGTGCTCACCTTTGTGCTGGCCACACCTATCTCAGGCCCAGCATTAATGTGGACCCCACAGTCAGTTTCCCGGGAGATGGAACTGCCAACAGTGTTTGTGATTCCCACAGTCAGGGCGCCACGCTCTTTGCAATATCGCAGAGCCAGCAGCGTGTCAGCGGTCTCTCCTGAAGGACAACAGAGAAACAGCTTTTCATATTTCTATATACCTCAAACTAGTGGTAAGAGGTTTCCCTATGGTGACACTATCAGGCAGAGGACAACTAGTATTTCTAGCTGGTAAGCATGGTAACCACGTGGGTGACTTCATTTAATAAATCACCAACATTGATCAGAGTAATGTAACAAGGACAGAATTATGGTTTAACCACTTAACGGATGATTTTTCCCTTCAAAAGCGTTAACATTGTTTTTTTTTTTTTTTTTTTTATTTAATAAAGTTGAAAAATTATTTTTAAAAATATTTAAACATTATATTATGCACATCTGCAGAACGTATCTCCTCGTCAAAAACAGGGGGGAGAGGGTGGGACGGCGCAGTTGCATGAAATCTAAGTGGTTAATTACAATAGGGATCTCCACAACATCCAAGCCTGCAAAGCTGGTGTGAAAACATGTACACAGTGATGGTAATCTTAACGCTCTTACCTGACTGGCTGATGAAGAAGCCCACATCATCTCTGAACACTGGTGTTTTCCGGTCCAGGAAATCACTGGCCAGTTCCACCATGACCGGCAGTTCTGTGAGTTCTTCTAAGATCTGACGCGTCTGAAGAGGAGATGGGGGCACGGTTACATACAACAGCCCTCAATGGGTTTCCAAACTGTACATCAACTAAACAATATACCTTCCAATAACTGCACCCCTTCAAGAATAAATAAATAACCCAACAATGCTCCAGAAACACTGTTCTTCTGGTATAAAGCCAGATATATTAAATATGAAACTATAGTTAGATTCCTCAAACATGTTGTAGTTTTATCTAGACATTCCATTAGGTGTAATAATTATAGGCTTACTTTTAAACATAAAAAAATATATATATATATATAATATATATATATATATATATAATATATATATATATATATATATATATATATATATATATAATTTTAATACCTACCGGTAAATCCTTTTCTGCTAGTCCGTAGAGGATGCTGGGGACTCCAAAAGGACCGTGGGGTATAGACGGGATCCGCAAGAGATATGGGCACTTTAAGACTTTAAATGGGTGTGAACTGGCTCCTCCCTCTATGCCCCTCCTCCAGACCTCAGTTGTAGGAACTGTGCTCAGGGAGACGGACATTTCGAGGAAAAGGATTTTTGTTAACTAAAGGTGAGATACATACCAGCTCACACCACAACACACCGTACAACATGGCTTTTAAGCAATCCAGTTAACAGCATGAACCAAAAACAGCAACAGGCTGAACATAACAGATACACAACCTCTGTGTAACAGAAGCAATAACTATCACTACTGCAAAAAACAGTCCGCACAGGGACGGGCGCGCTCTACGGACTAGGAGAAAAGGATTTACAGGTAGGTATCAAAATCCTATTTTCTCTTATGTCCTAGAGGATGCTGGGGACTCCAAAAGGACCATGGGGTTTATACCAAAGCTCCAGCCCGGGCGGGAGAGTGCAGACGACTCTGCAGCACCTATTGGGCAAACATGAGGTCCTCATCAGCCAGGGTATTAAACTTGTAGAACTTAGCAAAAGTGTTTGAACCCGACCAAGTCGCCGCTCGGCAAAGTTGAAGCGCCGAGACTCCTCGGGCAGCCGCCCAAGATGAGCCCACCTTCCTGGTAGAATGGGCCTTCACAGACTTCGGTAACGGCAATCCGGCCGTAGAATGAGCATGCCGAATCGGTTTACAGATCCAGCGTGCAATAGTCTGCTTGGGAGTAGGAGCCCCAATTTTGTTGGGAGCATATAGGGCAAACAGAGCCTCTGATTTCATAATCTGAGCCGTTCTGGTGACATAAATTTTCAAAGCTCTGACTACATCGAGAGACTTTGAATCAGCCAAGGCTTCAGTAGCCACAGGCACCACAATAGGTTGGTTTATGTGAAACGAAGAAACCACCTTTGGCAGAAATTGTTGACGAGTTCTCAATACCGCTCTATCCACATGGAAGATCAAATAGGGGCTCTTGTGAGACAAAGCCGCTAATTCCGACACCCGCCTTGCGGATGCCAAAGCCAAAATCATGACCACTTTCCAAGTGAGAAATTTCAACCCAACCTTTCGCAAAGGTTCAAACCAGTGTGACATAAGAACTTGCAACACCACGTCAAGGTCCCATGGTGCCACAAATGTAGGTTGGATGTGCAGTACTCCTTTCACGAAAGTCTGAACCTCTGGAAGTGCGGGCAATTCTTTTTGAAAGAAAATAGATAAGGCCGAAATCTGCACTTAATGGAGCCTAATTTTAGGCCTGCATCCACACCTGCCTGCAAAAAATGGAGGAAACGACCCAGCTGAAATTCTTCCGTAGGAGCCTCCTTGGATTCACACCAAGACACATACTTTCTCCAAATACGGTGATAATGCTTCGCCGTAACCTCCTTTCTAACCTTAAGCAGAGTGGGGATGACTTCCCCGGGAATACCTTTTCGAGCTAGGATTTGGCGTTCAACCTCCACGCCGTCAAACGCAACCACGGTAAGTCCTGGAACACGCACGGCCCCTGCAGTAACAGATCCTCTCTCAGAGGAAGAGGCCAGGGATCTCCTATGAGTAATTCCTGAAGATCCGGATACCAGGCCCTCCGTGGCCAATCTGGAACAATGAGTATCGCCTGAACCTTTGTTCTTCTTATGATCCTTATCACTTTTGGAATGAGTGGAAGTGGAGGGAACACGTATACAGACTGAAACACCCATGGAGTTACCAGGGCGTCCACTGCACTGGCTTGAGGGTCCCTTGACCTGGAACAATATCTCTGAAGCTTCTTGTTGAGGCGAGACGCCATCATGTCTATTTGAGGAATTCCCCAACGACTAGTCACTTCTGCAAAAAACCTCTTGATGAAGACCCCACTCTCCTGGATGGAGATCGTGTCTGCTGAGGAAATTTGCTTCCCAGTTGTCCACGCCCGGAAGGAAGACCGCGGACAAAGCGCTTACATGTTTTTCCGCCCAGCGGAGAACTTTTGTGGCCTCCGCCATCGCCGCTCTGCTCTTTGTTCCGCCCTGGCGGTTTATGTACGCCACTGCTGTTACGTTGTCCGACTGAATCAGGACAGGCAGACCGCGAAGAAGGTGTTCCGCTTGTAGAATGCCGTTGTAGATGGCTCTTAATTCCAGAACGTTTATGTGCAGACAAGCTTCCTGGCTAGACCATTTTCCCTAGAAATTTTTTCCCTTCATGGCTGCTCCCCAGCCCCGGAGGCTTGCATCCGTGGTCACCAGGACCCAATCCTGGACCCCGAACCTGCGTCCCTCTTGGAGGTGAGAACGCTGAAGCCACCACAGGAGAGATAGATATTCTGGTCCTGGAAGATAGGCTTATTTTCCGGTGCATGTGCAGGTGAGACCCGGACCACTTGTCCAACAGGTCCCACTGAAACACCCGGGCATGAAACCTGCCAAATGGAATGGCTTCGTAGGCTGCAACCATCTTCCCCAACACCCGAGTGCATTGATGAATAGACACTCTTGCCGGTTTCAGTATCTCCCTGACCATGTTCTGGATTTCCAGACCTTTTTCCGCTAGGAGAAACACTCTCTGCAGTTCAGTGTCCAGGATCATGCCCAAGAAAGACAGCAGAGTCGTCGGAATCAACTGTGACTTTGGCAAATTTAGGATCCAACCATGTTGTTGCAGAACTGTCAGGGAGGTTCTTAGCAACTGCTCCTTTGATCTCGCCTTTATCAGGAGATCGTCCAAGTACGGGATAATTGTGACACCTTGCTTGCGTAGGAGCACCATCATTTCCGCCATTACTTTGGTCTTTCCACGGCACCGAGGGTTTTCACCAAACGACAACGTCTGAAATTGATAATGACAATCCTGAACAGCAAACCTCAGGAAAGCTTGATGTGGAGGATATATTGGGACACGTAAGTAGGCATCTTTGATGTCGACTGACGCCATAAAATCCCCCACTTCCAGACTGGAGATCACTGCTCGAAGAGATTCCATCTTGAACTTGAAACTTTTCAAATATAGGATTGAGGGATTTTAGGTTCAGGATCGGTCTGACCGAGCCATCCGGCTTTGGTACGAAAAACAGGCTCGAATAAAACCCTTCTCCCCATTGAGACGGGGGTACCGTGACAATCAGAATCAGAATCAGCTTTATTGGCCAGGTGTACTCACGTACACTAGGAATTCTTTATGGTACAATGCATCGCCAAGCAGCAACATGGAGGAAAAAAACGTAGCATACATTACAAACATTACACATATGAGTTCATACTGCACATATGCAACTGTACAGTAGACAGATTATACATTTAGGACTAAAAACTAAGGCTGCTTGGCAGAGCAGCACCGAGGCAGCCATCCGCGGCGCCAACTAGAACTCACACAATGCACATAATACAGAAGATTTAAGTATTACATCAAAAGATAAACCACACAGACAAAGACACAGAAAGAATAATGCATGATTGGTGTAGGCATTTTGAGTAATAACCTCCAGGGGTTGTGTATTCCACCCTCACAAGGCACCAGGTGCGGCAGCCATCTTAGGCGCACTGCGTAGGATTACCCAGGGTGGAATAGTCCACCCATAGAAGAGAACACAAAATGGGGAGATTGCAGAGTCCTTAAGTTCAGAGTAGGGTTCCAATAAAAACATCAGGTCCACACATTTTTCATCCCATCCACAAGCGCACCAGATAAGGCAGCCATGTTGGGCGCACTACAAGGTTACACAGTGGGAGATGAGCCATACAGGGGCCAAATGCATGTATGGGAGAACTGACACGTGTGTAGGAGTATGCTATACCCTGCATGGAAAGATCCAAATGAAGCACACCCCGCCCACAGGGGAACCATCCGAGGCAGCCATGTGGGGCGCACTGCATAGGTTACTGCTGGCAGGGTGTGCAACCAATGGAGGTACACATTACGGGAATAGCACACAGTGGGGTGGAAGTACCGTGTAAGAAGAAAGAGAAGAGAAAGACACATTTGCAGGAAAACTGTACTAACATTATTTTGTGAAAAAGATAAATGTCCTGGTTTCATGAGAGCAGTGCGGGTGGATGTGAGAATGTGGGGTGCACACTAATGTCCAATGGAACTGACCCAGCAAAGTCTGGTCCTGATGCGCACGTCCCTCAGTTCCCTGCTGAGCTTGAGGGGTAGTCCCGGGGGCAGTCATGATGTTCTTGGACACAGAAGTAGTAGGCATTGGTCCTGGTGTTCTCATGGCAGAGGTGAGGAGAGGCCACATAATGTTCCAGATTTCTTTCTTGATGCTGTTTAATGTTTGTTTATCTGTTTTTTTAACTGTTCATTTTCAAGACGCTTAGAGAAGGAACGCTTTGAGTATTGGAACGCACAGCTGACATGCACAGCTGTGCATGGTTGAAGTTACAGATATACTATGGGAAATTGACCCAACTACAGCTGAGGCAAATGTCCCACTAATCAAAGGTGTTACATTACACAGTGATTGACTAAACAAACACCAGCCCAGTGAGCCTTAATTAAATATGCGGCACTGACCAAGCTTTGAAACGCAGGTATTTTAAATTACAAACAAAAGCATAAATCACAAAACTGTCTAACAAATGATTTGAACATACATTTGGAATATAGATGATTTGCATAGATGCAGATAGCAATAGGCAGATTACAATGACACGCTGTTGACACAGTTTTTGTATCACAGCGCACACTACTTCCCTTTCTGGCAGAGAAACTGGCAAGGCTGATTTGAAAAATCGGTGGGGGGGCACGTCTTGAAACTCCAGTTTGTACCCTTGGGACACTATTTCTAACACCCAAGGATCCAGGCCTGAGTGAAACCAGACCTGACTGAAAAGTCGGAGACGTGCCCCACCGGTATGGACTTCCGTAGAGGAGCCCCAGCGTCATGTGGAGGACTTGGCAGAAGCCGGAGAGGACTTCTGCTCCTGGGAACCTGCCACAGCAGGCTACCTTTTTCCCCTTCATCTACCTTTAGAGGCAAGGAAGGACGACCCTCTTCCTTTTTTGTATTTATTGGGCCGAAAGGACTGCATCTGATAGTGAGGCGTCTTTTTCTGTTGTGCAGGGACATAAGGAAGAAATGATGACTTACCCGCGGTAGCCGTAGACACCAGATCAGCGAGGCCGTCACCAAACAAGACACCACCTTTATATGGGAGAGCCTCCATAGCTTTCTTAGAGTCGGCATCCGCATTCCATCGATGAATCCACAGTGCTCTCCTGGCCGAGACTGCCATGGCTTCGGCCCTTGATCCCAAGAGGCCAATATCCGTCGCCGCATCCTTTAGGTAAGCTGCAGCGTCCCTGATATAACCGAGAGTCAAAAGAATGCCATCCCTATCCAGGGTATCCATGCCAGATGCAAAGTTATCTGCCCACTTACCAATAGCGCTACTCACCCATGCCGACGCCACGGCATGTCTGAGCAGCGCACCCGTAGGTGACATAAATGGATTTTAAGGTAGTTTCCTGCTTACGATCCGCAGGGTCCTTTAGGGCAGCCGTGTCAGGAGACGGAAGCGCCACCTTTTTGGACAGTCGTGACACAGTCTTGTCCACATTGGGGGATGACTCCCACTTTTCCCTGTCCTCAGAGGGGAATGGATATGCCATTAGAATTCTCTTGGAATCTGCCACCTTTTGTCAAGAGATTACCAAGCTTTTTCAAAAAGAGTGTTCAGCTCATGAGAGGGGGGAAACGTCACCTCAGGTTTCTTACCCTTATACAAACAAACAAACAAACAAACAAACAAACCCTTGTATCAGGAATAGTAGGTACTTCTGTAATATGTAAAACGTCTTTAATTGCCACAATCATGTACTGAATACTCTTAACCAGTTTCGGATTTAACTGGCCTCACTATAGTCGACACTGGAGTCAGAGTCCATGTCGGTATCAGTATCCGCCATCTGGGTAAATGAACGCTTTTGTGACACTGAGGGGTCTGGACCTGAGACAAGGCGTCCTCCATGGATTTTCTCCATGTTTGGGTCTGAGAATCAGATTTATCCAGCCTTTTAGTCAATAACGCCACATTTGCATTCAACGTACTCAACATATCCACCCAATCAGCAGTCGGCGGTGCCGACAGTCACTCCCTGCGCCTTATCCGCCCCACTGTAACTTCCTCCGGGGAGGAGCACTCAGCCTCAGACATGTCAACCGACACGCACCAACACACTGGCTATAGGGGACAGACCCACGGAAAGCCTGTCAGAGAAACACAGAGGGAGTTTGCCAGCTCACACCCCAGCGCCTATCCCGGTACGGATATACACACTGCCTCAGACCTGTTTGCGCTTTTTTTTTTATCAAGTGATAATAGCACCAATTTACTGGCCCCCCCCCCGTTTTGCACAGTTACTTGTGCAGACGTGCGGAAGTCCGGGCCAGCGTCTCTGCATCCTGTGAACAGAAAATGGCGCTGGTAAGCTGTGAGGGCTAAGCCCCGCCCCCTCACCGGCGCGCTTCAGTCCCGCTCAAATTCAAATTTTTTTATACTGGCGGGGGTTATATCTAGTGCCTAGGCACTTCCAATATATATATTTTAGCCAGTTTTTTTAACTTCAGTAATCATGGTGCCCAGGGCGCACCCCCTGCAAGTGCCGCCGTATGTGTGTGGGAGCATGGCGCACAGCGCGACCGCTGCGCGGTACCTCAGTACTGAAGTCTTCTGCCGTCACTGAAGTCTTCTTTTCTTCTTAATACTCACCCGGCTTCTATCTTCTGGCTCTGTGAGGGGGGTGACGGCGCGGCTCCGGGAACGAGCAGCTAGGCGCACCAAGTGATCGGACCCCCTGGAGCTAATGGTGTCCAGTAGCCTAAGTAGCAGAGCCTTTGAACTCACAGAAGTAGGTCTGCTTCTCTCCCCTCTGTCCCACGATGCAGGGAGCCTTTTGCCAGCAGTGCTCCCTGAACACAATAAACCTAACAAAAGTCTTTTTTTTTTTTTTTTTCACAGAGAAACTCAGGAGAGCTCCCCTGTGAGTGTCCAGTCTCTCTGGGCACAGAATCTAACTGAGGTCTGGAGGAGGGGCATAGAGGGAGGAGCCAGTTCACACCCATTTAAAGTCTTAAAGTGCCCATGTCTCCTGCGGATCCCGTCTATACGCCATGGTCCTTTTGGAGTCTCCAGCATCCTCTTGGACGTAAGAGAAATTAAATTATTACTACTACTGATAATATTATTAATAATAAATAATTTACTTTCAATGTTAAATTGAGCAATTTCCACACTACGCAATGCAATCTTTTATAAACTACTAAGATATGGAATTGGGTAGTTGCGATTTATTTATCTTTTCAACAGTACTTTCAGTGTCTGTAAATAAAAACCCCTGAAGGTCATTAACAAAAGTAAGAAAAACACTTGCTTGTTACAAAACACTGAATTGAAAGAATTAGCGCAGGGTGGAAACGGACCGCAAAAATCCAGCTGACTGCCAATCCTGAATATTTGAAGCAAACCAAAATTAATTTAACACACTTTGTCCAAGTTCACATTCAAGCACATTTAACTCTGGAAAGAAAAGTGAGCAACCCTTAGTTACAGCGACTCAATGCTGCATTCATGAATTGGCGAATGCAGCATAAGTTGCACTCCAAAGAGTAATGAGTGATGCACCCCTAGGGGGATACTTCTAGAAGTGTGGGTTTTCATAAGTGGAGATGTAGCCGACAGCAACCAAACAGGTTCTACTTATCATTTATGTAACAACTTCTAGCAGATAACAGCTAGAATCTGATTGGTTGCTATGGTCAAAATATCCACTTTTGAAAACCCATACTTCAGTACATATAACCCATAGGTGTGCACCAGGGTGTACAGTATATGCTGCAGGGGACACAGACCTGATAATGTACTTCACATACAGATGGGTCCACCTTTATCTTGGTCTTTAATAGGATTAATTGAGCCAGGTCAGTCAGATTTAATCCCCTGCTGTAATGACTTAATCCCCTGCTGTATTGTTCTCTGTATTGTATTGCAGGTGAGAACAATAGATGAATGGTTTATGTTAATAAACCATGGTGCACCTATGCGCAGCAGAGAAGCCAAGATGAGTGTGGACCCATCAGGACACGGAAGCGATTTCACACATCTCTGATGGATTCAGGTTCTTCCTTGCAAACCCTACATGGTAGCCAATAAAGGGATACTTCTAACAAAATATACATTTTTCAGGGTTCAAACAAATATTATTGCCAGTTATGTATTACAAATAGAAGACAGAGAAATACAGTAGTCCCAGGATAATGAATACTTACAGCAACTCCAGCATGATAACTGGTTCCACAGGCAATGAGGATTAGTCGTCGACACCTCTGGATTTCTTTCAGATGGTCCTTTAAACCTCCCAAAATCACTGTTAAATATTAACGAGATTGTTCATCTTGGCAGCAGGCACTTATTCCAAATATAAAAGGCTAAGAGGAACATGTATAGCCTCTCCTTGTAAAAGCAAATAGCAAAGCAGGGAAAGACTACAATATGCATTTAAACGACAGTCTGTCTGGCTGCCCACTTACAGGACAATAGATTTAAATGTCATTATCAGTAGCAGGTTTCACTATTAAACTCTATCGCCCCTGGCAAAAAAACTCCTGGTGTATGTAGATGTATGGGGTGATATTTTGAACTACTTTTTAGACGCCATTTTGTCCATGTGTAACTCCATTTTGTATATGTATGACCTCATTGCTTTATGTATGTACTTTTTATTAGGATTAGTGCTTTGCAGACATATAGGGGTATATTCAATTAGGGTCGAAAACTGCCGTCTGTCGAAAAGACGGCAGTTTTCGACTTAAGGTCGAATAGTGATTCGACCTATTCAATCCCAGCTGGGGTTTTTTTCGACAAGTCTGGGAATTCGACTTGTCGAATAGTACGTGAATTGGCGGTATACCTGCAGATTCACGTACTTTTGAGTGATTCGACAGGATTTGGCCCCGTTTCTGGCCATCTCAGTCCAACATAAAAAAATGTCAGACTGAGATGTGGGACCCAGAGGAGGAGGAGAGCCGCAGGGAGACGGGAGGGGGGGGGGGGGGGGGGGGGAGCCGCGGGCTCACGCTTGCTGGAGCCGGGTGGACACTGTTGTGAGGTCGGCCGACTGTGTGACATCCTCCTGCAGCGCTACTGTAGTGCTGATCTCCTCCGTCTGCCCACGGCTGTCCCCGCGGCTCCCCCCCTCTCCTCCTCTGGGTCCCTCATCTCAATTCGACTTGAAAAAGTCGAATTGAGATGGGATTGAATAGGGGTTGTCAGATCCATTCGGACAAATGCATGTCGGAATGGATCCAACCCTAATTGAATATACCCCATAGACACCAGTTAGAAATATAGTCTCACATTAAGCTCCACAGCTGTCTTTCACCTTTGACCTAGTGTGAAAGACATAGTGAGTGGAAAGTGTATACAGCTTTTAGGCTGGCTGATTATAATAAATGTTCCTGTTATCAGTATCTCCGATGGAAACTGTCTAGTAAGATGTTTGGGGTATTGTATTCATAAGTAGGTGAAAGGGTGCAGTTGTCCAGGATAACATAAATTGCGTTATACTGACTGACTACTGCACCAAGCTTCACTGACCCTGAATGTAATATCTGTTAAGACAATGTTAACGTATCCTTGCAGGGGTATAAAGCCTAGAGACTTACGCATAGCAAGGAGTTCCGATTGAAGCTAGGTCTGTCTGCAGCGGACCTAGATTTCTACAAATCCCCTCCAGCTTTTAACTTGTGACAAAGTTATTAGGCGGGACCCTGGAGAATGACTGAACTACATTAAACTACTTAATTGATGACCATCATCTGGGACAGATCTTAAAACATCTGAGATAAGAGTCAAGTATTTTAATTTTTTCTTGTTATTATTGTAACGGACTATAACTTGTTACTTGCATGTTTTCATTATTGTAACTTAGATAAATAAATGCTTATCCTTTTTAATATGTCCTGTGTCAGTCTCCATATTTAACACATTGTATCCCAGAACCTGGTTGCTTGAGATTTTCAAACGACAACAGTAGAATTAAATCGCTTACTAAACACAGCAATCAACAGTTCTTACCTGTTAGGTCATCAAAGTTGACACGCCCTCTCATGGTGTTGACTACGGACTCCGGCTGCTCAAAGATTTCCTTCTGCATGAAGGAGCTGAAGTTACCTGTATGTCAGAGGTAAGGAGAGGGTGTAAAGTGCGAGATCATTCAACAGACTGCAGCTACCACTGATACTGTGACCTCCTCTTAAATAGACCTCCCATTACACTCAAATCTACTGACCAGAATAAACACACATCATCTAATCTCATAAAAGTGCCTCCTATATAATTATTCTTGATCAAGTCTCCAGGACATTTGTGCTCCCTCCCATCCAAGTACTAGGAGACCCTCTAATGTGCCCCATCAGGCATTTCCCCATCTCTGCATACTTCTAAGGTTCCGATAAGGATCACAGTACCTCTTTAACGAGGCCCACTATGGTTCTACATGAATCTTACATCAATGATATAAGACTATGTTTATACCACAGCCTCAAATTCACTTATTACATTGTAAATTGTAAGCATTCAGCAGCAGCGTGTCTTACATTTGTGCCCCCTTGCACTTCTCTATAAACCACATTGGCCTACTTATTTAGCTTGTCTCTCCAATAAGCATTGAGCCTGTGTGATCCTTAAATGCAAAGCCTGAAGTGGGGGACAAGACCCATGCAGTGCCCTCCTGACACGCACCCTTCATAATCTGCTGCAGCTCCATCTGCAGGGTCTGAATGGCACGGGCTGGGTGGTCGCCTGCGCTTCTCTTGATGCGGTGGATAGAGAGGCGCCCATCCACCACAGCTGCCACGTCATCATCTTCTAGGTAGATGACTCTGTTGGTATGTTCAATTACAGCACTGTAAAACATATGGGCACAAGGTGTTAAAGTATATTTTTACATAGCAGATTTGTAAATATGAGTCAGTGTTAGCATGAAAGAAGAAGGATACAGATCACAAATATACGTGTGAAAAACTGCATATACCAGAGCAATAAGGAATACACATAATTCTATAAACAGATAATGTTCCAATATAAGGCAAAATGCTGAATAACGTGCTCCCACAGCACACTGGTCCTATAACAGCCTATGCTTTTGTTGCTGGTGACCATAGTGACAACTAAGAATACAAACCCTTCATAAACTTTCATGCTGTCACTTCAAAAGGTAATTATGTAGTATGTACATTTTTTTGAGCTATTTGTGGCATCTGAACAGAGTCTGGTGACTGTAACACAGGGCAGGGTAGATAATGTGCAAAACTCAGAGGAGGAGAGCCTGCACTATAAAGCAGACTACTAGATTTAAATGTGTAGATAACTAAAAATGTATGTAATGCAGACTCGGCCAAAGCTAAGTTCCAGGCTGCAGAGCTGCACTTGAAAGCCCAGAGATATGCGCTGAGCCTGGCTGTAATAATTCTGAAATGTATTGACTGTGCACTGTCAGATTATAGGGGGGGTGGGTGGAAGAGAGAGAGAGAGAGAGAGAGAGAGAGAGAGAGAGAGAGAGAGAGAGAGAGAGAGAGAGAGAGAGAGAGAGAGAGAGAGAGAGAGAGAGAGAGGAGAGAGAGAGAGAGAGAGAGAGAGAGAGAGAGAGAGAGAGAGAGAGAGAACATGCCGACGGGATCCCATCGGTCGAAATACCGACGCCGCGCATCACAATCCCATCGGAGCTTGGGATCCAGGCATCAAAATACCGGCGCCTGGAATCCCGATTGTTCTGAAAGCTGGACGCGGGTCTGGGAGGTTAGTTTTAGGCATTACAAGGGGGTTAGGGTGTGGGGACGGGAAGAGGATGGTTAGGTAACGGACAGGAGGGGGTAGGCATTTACAATGGGAGGTTAGGTTTAGGCAGCGGGGTAGGAACCATTATGGTTAGGCACCACTAGGGAGGGTTAGGCACCCACAAGAGAGGGCTAGGGTTAGGGTAGGGGGCAGTGGAGGGTTACGGCACTTTCTGGGGTGCTGTCAGGAATTTGATGGTTGGGATGTTGCGGTCGGTATTATGGCCACTGGCATTCCATCCATGGGTATATTATAGCGAAACTCTTGGGAAGTGTACTGTGCTAAGGGAAGTTTATATGCCTCACAGACACACATGTAATGACATGGTAATTATGCCTTTGATTAATCATTTGCTCTAGGGCCAGATGTATGCTTGTTTTTGGGTATTCTGCATATGAAAGCTTCCTGGAGACGTCTTCCATAAGGAAGACTGGTAGGTGTTAAATCAGATTGTGTTTTAAATCCAAATTAATTAGTTTGCTTCCCAATGATTAAAATATAGTGTATGATAAGTGGTACATATAACAAAGGAGGAACAATAGACAAGCCCCTGTGAAATGTAAGTATATTTAATTTTGGGACAATGCCTTCCAGAAGAGGCTTGGGGCTAGATCCCTGCTGTGCTATGTGCTTTTTTCTGTATATAAAGGGCTTATGTAGATCCTCTTAATCTGAACAAAATCTGCATGCTATGTATACTGTATGGTCCTTTTCAGGACACTTATCTGGAGCTAAACAAACATCTACTTGCTTCAGGACACAGGCATCTACAGTACTTGCAGCCTGTGACCACCAGCTTAGCACTAAATGCTGTTCTGTTCTCGGACTGTCCTGGGTTAAGACCAAGCGTCTCCAAGCTCAAGCCCTTTGTCTGCTACCAACCAGAGGCTGATCTACAGTAAGTAGCCAGTGAGGAATTAGCAGTCCATTAGGTGTTGCAGCAGCATGAGCATACATACTCAAAAGTTAACAGTTCCAGATGTCGGGTAGGAGCCTTGTAGTGGCAGTAATAGAATACCTGGGGAATAATACAATGGCACAACCTGATCCAATACCAGGTATGCTCCCAAAACCTTATTTCTCTCACCTGGCATCTGATTGCAAAGTAATATTCCACGGCCTTCTCTTCCACAAACAGGCAAGTGGTGCTGTCCACTCGGGGCAGTGAGCAGCCACCTTTCTTCTCTAGTCCTGCAGTACAGAAGGAGACAGGGGTTTGTCCTCTTGTTGTAGGTATTCGGTAGGAGCAGGAAGAGAAGTCAGTAAATTTCAGGCCAATCAGAGGAAATACAGCTTGCGGCAGAGCAAAGCACAGGTCAGCTCTGACAGGAGTGAAGATAGTTATGTTGTGGTAAAGACTACTAGTTGTGTGCGTTCCACAAAGCTCAGAGTTGGCATCCTGTTGGTGCATGCGGGAGTACTAGGACAGTAGTGAGTTAGGCTATGTCGGTGAATAGTAAGTCACAGCTGCTCTCTCTGTACAATGTCAGGGGATCCATACATAAGAAGGTGCAGAATGAGACACTGAGGAACAGAGAGATGTGGAGCATTACAAAACATGTGTATTATTAAGAATTATTAGGTCCAGCTTAAATAAAGTGTGAGCATGATCTAGAATGATGAATTTTGGAAATGGGAATATGAATGGCATGTGTATCTGTGACTGCTAGCAAGCAAAGCCTCAGGTAAGGACTGTAGCATGCTGCACTGCAGCCTGGGTGGTGTCAGTACAAGCTCTATAGCAATATACTGTAACTGGGCCGTTGGCTTCTGCTAAGCCGTTACAGATTCCTTATTTGTAAGGAATGTCTGACCTCACTAGAGGTGAATGGAACAGGTTACTGTGCTCACACTGGATAACCAAGAAGTATAACCCTGCTCAGCTATCCTGTACCACAACATAAGAAACGCAAGACAAGAAGCAGTGAAATAAAAGCTTGCAGTTTATAGAGTAATATGATTAGTTCCCAATAAATGGTCTTATTTAGCCAATGCAAAAACATCCTAGAAGGCAAGCGGTAAGAAGAAAAACAAATATATATAAAAAAATCGGTTGGTCATGCCCCGAAATGGATAGAAGAGGGTAAGTATTTTTCTGTTCTGGTACTGTTTCCACTACTGTGAGAGAAGAACCTGTACTATGTAATACAGCATGTGTTACTAGGACAGAGCCCCTTCCACCTCCATCCTATACAGTGCCACATTCCAATGCAGTTTGCCCAATGCAGTTTGCCTTTAAGCTACACTCATATCATCTGCTTAATGATCAGACAGAACATTTTCTCCAAATAAGAGAACGTTATGTGAATGAAGTTAGTAACATTTTTGAGGCCACTTAAGAGATTTTTGCAATTTAAATAGAGATTCATTATGAGCGGCCTTACTTCACAGCAATGAACAGTCTCTTGATGCTTTAAACCAAGATTAAGGAGGCATCGTTTATTCCCAGAATTAATATAATTTCCAGGTCTCAAGATGATTAAAAAGTAAACAAGTTGTCCTTATTTTATGGTGAAATAGTGCCATCTAGTGTAGAAACTGGGGAAGTCCAAAATGATTTTGCCAATAAGTGCTTCCAATGTTTAGGACTGTCCTGCCTGAGCTTTTGATTATGCATGGTGTACACAGAATACTAGAAATAATGGGGATCTATTCATTTATATTCACAGTATAAAACAAAAAACTTAAACCAGGACAGGACAATGGATGACTATATTGAACTAGAACTTGTTGCATCTTCTGTATCACTAGTTAGCAGCCTGTCAAAATGATGGACAACATAACAGTAACATCAACCCCGGCAGCTGTGCGTGCCCAAACAGAGAAACACTTGAATTGTTCCATTGGGCGCCATCTAGTAGCTGCCCACACGCAAAGCACAAATTCCCCCCATAGAGGTAAGGAGCCTTTTATTATATAGGATATACCCAGAGTAGTTGCAAATTGTCAGAAATACAAGTTGAGGGTGAGAAGGAGAAAGTCAGTCAAGGGTATTTACTAAGCAGAGGCAGCCACGGCATATAACAGGGCAATAACATTAAATGTAAAAAGGTGTTTGGCATGTAATAATATTGCCCTATAAAATTGCAAGTCCAAAACCATTGACAAGCAGCGGCTTTGAAAAGCACTTCTTAGTAAATATACCCCTCAGTCATCAACAGACCAATAGGTCAGACATGGAAGACTGTTCACTTAACAAAATGTGGTTTCATTTTACCAATCCAGTCACTAGTGGGTTATGGGACAAACGGGATGTAGTTAATATCACGGCAGTCGGGATACCGACCGCCGGGGCTATTCCCACTCGTGGGTGTCTACAACACCCATAGAGTGGGAACAGAACCTGTGGCGAGTGCGAGCCCGCAAGGGGCTTCCCAGCGCTCACTCTGCTGACGACGTTCTGACGGCCGGGATCCCAGTGTCGGTATACTGACCTCAGGATTCCATCCCCAACCCGGACATACAAGAGTCTCAGTTTTACAGTGTAAGATCATATAGTGGGAGATATTTCAAATCTTGAAAAGATATAAAGAGGAGAGAGACAAAGAACCAGCCAATCAGCTCCTTACTGTCATGTCACATGGTGTGTTTATAATAAATTGGAATTGTGTCTTTCATGGTCTTGTGGGTGTCTAGAGAATAATAAAGAGCTTGAGATCCTGGTGTTCTTAATCAATTGTAATTTTTTGAGCTATGTATACATAATTTAGTCTTAAATACTAGGTGTGCCTACAAGGCCATGTTTATATCCTGCATACCTTAGTGCTATCTGCGATTTGTATTTTACATAGACCTTCATGGAAAACAGTACCAGGAACCTGAACAAATAATCATTAAAGTCTTTTTCTAGGAGAAGGAATAATGTAAGAGAAGGCTGGGCAAGGCACCTTTATCCATTACAATGGACAGTCCCTCTAGAGGATAATCCATACTTTGTGTCACTGAAAGGACAATGAGAAAATGCGACAGCACGAATCAGTTATCACCTTGAAAACAAAGGCAAACGATGCATTGCAGGGCTCTGAAATGCATACAGTCACATACGTCGGTCAGGGTCACCTTGGTATGTACAGGCACTTTGACACGTGACAAGAGGAGTCTGTCAGGAGATGGTACAATAAATGCATTACAATCACCTGGAGATGCAAGTGTAACAACTGGCAATAGTGATGACAGACTTCACACAGTTCTAGAACACCCTTCCCATTATACCTGGCCCAACAGAATCCTCACATTCTCTGTGGTGGCCATAAGCCACACTCCTGAATAATGGATCAGCCCACAAAATGAAGTCTGTCTGGTAGGGTTTACCCGGCTTACCTGAGCGGTAGAGGATAGGGATGTGATCTGTAGATAGCTTATGCTCACTTAGCACACCAATCAGAAGTGGACTACCCCTCCTGCAAGGTAAACAGGCAGATGTAATGTTACCAGCAACATCAGCAGTCCTGAGAGTGCTCAGTCATAAGGAGAAGAGTCTAAGAATTAGAAGCTGGTATTACCTGGTCCCGACGGCCTGGCCTGGGAAATGCACGCTCTTAAACACCAGTGCAAAAGCACCTTCCTGTCAGATAAAGCACAATGTAGGTGTTCGCAATCAATTAACAGCAAATCATGCAGAAACTAAGCACTGTGACAACGTGCATGAAAAAGTAACAGACACATGGACATTAAATAGGCATGCATAGTCCATGAACAAGCATTACAATGAGTCTAGTCCTTTAGCAAACGCAGTAGGATGCTCACCAGCTGCTGGATAACCCGCTCTACCAGTGTGGCAAAGCTGATGTCATTGTTCTCCCGGTTATCAAACATATATTTCACAAGCTTGGCAATGGTCTCAGTGTCAGTCTCAGACTCAAACTCGTAGCCTTTACTCTCCTGCAAACATAGGTAACAAGAGGATGATTACATAGCATCCTGATGTCCTGCTTCAGTCATTTCATTATTTTACTACAGAGCAAATCGCCAATGGTCAGAATATCGGGGATGATTGATAAGTACCCGTGTTTGAAGACAGATGGTGCCACTGACGTCAAGCCTGCATATCATCGTTTCCAAACATAAAAAAATGGCTCGGCAGAAAGAGATTTGCATCGAACGAGGAGGTCATTGCCAAAACTGAAGCCTATTTCACAGAGTTCGACAAATCCTATTTTTTGGAGGGCTTGAAAAAGTTGGAATATCGTTGGGCCAAGTGTATCAAGCTAAAAGGGGGACGACAGATGTATCAAACCTTGGAGATAAAGTGACGAGAGATCGGCTCCGAACTGCTATTTTGCAGGCTGCGATTGAAAAAGGACTGGTTGGTATTTTATCTCTCTCCGAGCTTTGATACATCTCCCCTATAGATTTAAAGCTAGTGTCTAATGCAGAGATTCCCATACTCAGCCCTCAATGCACCCTAACAGTACCGGCTTTAAAAGGACAACGGTACAGGCTTTAAGGTTCTTCACAGTAAGAGCAGTAAGGATTTGGAACTCTCTGCCAGAGTGGGTAGTAATGGTGGACTCAATCATTAAGTTTAAAAATGGACTAGATAAATTCCCAATTGAAAGAAATATCCAAAGGATACAACATTTAAATGATATAACAATTTTGTAATACAGGTTGAACTCGATGGACATTTGTCTTTTTTCAGCCTCAACAACTATGTAACTATGATAACAAAGCTTGGGCACAAGGGACTAAATTAGTACCTCAGTCAATTTGATTTAACCATCTGTGCTGAGCCATGGATATCCTTAAAACCTGGCCTGTTTGGGTACCTTGAGGACAGAGTTTGGGAACCAGTTATCTAATGCAAAATGGTGGTGGCCAAAAGAGATTTTATATATGGGGCAGTGTATTCCCTATCAAAATATTTAAAAGCTGTTAGCAGTTACATATACGTATAAGAATGCAGGCCAAGTGCTTTTACATACAGTAGGTCCCGGTTATAGGTTGGCTAAAACACACAATATGCCTTACTATTGATTTTCCTAATAAACAATGTATAGATATTGAACGGTTAGTAACTGAAGCAACAGTAGAATTCAAATGCACCCAGATTCACTTGTGTTTTGTACTGAAAGAATGGAACTTCTTATATTACCACTATGTTCAGCAATAGATCTATACCACCAAGTGTAAAGAAATACTACATGTATTCAGTTGCATGCAAACAGGCTAAAGTTGATAAATGGTCCCACAAGTTCTACATTTCCAGGTCTGAGCACTGGGGGGTTCCAGGTTCTCTCAGAGTCAGCACCGTGATGTCCAAATCAGAGGGGAGACAATGCAATGCTTCATCTGGGCTTTAAATAAAGCCACTCACCAAAAACTTCTTCAGGTCTTTATAGTTGGTGATTATGCCATTGTGAATAACGATGAACTCTAGAGGGGGGGGGGAGAAATGTGATGTTATTTCCTGCTGCTAGAAAAACACCTCAGTCATAAGGAATTCCAAGTTAAGAGAAATCTGGAGACCACATGTTTGCCTGACAACAAACGCACACACGTACGTACGTAAAATCAAGACAATTTAATATATTTATTTATCTCCACACTTCCTGTATGGTATAAAAACAAATTCCTCTATAGTATTTTTTTTCTCTTCACTACAAAACAGCAATTGCATGTGTAATCAATAGAAACAATATGTTATAGCTGTAGTGTAACTCTGACCCGAATACACATCTGTTAACCCCTGCAGGGAGGCACTTCATGTAATTGATGCCAGGAAGGAATGGAGAGGAAAGTAGTATGAATGGAAGTAATAAATCATTATACATCATTATCCTACCTTGCACCAGAGAGGACTGCGATTACATGGAGATATCTCATATATATATATATATATATATATATATATATATATATATATATATATATATATATATATATAGATATATATATATATATATATAGATAGATAGATAGCTATACACACATTAAATAATTTAAATTCAAGAAATAAAAAAAATAAAAAAACTACCACTTTGAAAGCTTTAATACTTTAATCGTTGGAAGAAAAGCAAGAGCTGCCAATAAGATACATAATAGTGTTAGCATACCATTGTTTTTGTCAGAGCGCTGTGGGTGACTGTTCGTAGGGCTGGGTTCTCCGTGAGTGGCCCAGCGGGTGTGTGCAATACCCAGGTGAATCTCAAATTCAATATCTAGATCGATGTTTTCCTGCTCTGTATAAAAGAACATTGAGAAGAGAAACGCAGTGATCAGGAATGAGATACAGTATAACTGCCCTGCTTCAGTATGGCTGCAGACGCAGTCATCTCCTCCTCTCCCCATCAGACGGAATAAAACCAAGTGTTGCTTTATCGGCTCAGTCATTGTGTGGGATAGCGCAGACTGTTTCTAATTTAGCAGAATGAAAAGATCTGTTATTTTATTCTCCCCAGAGTCAGATTTAGGAAGAAGAATGGAAAGTCAGGAACAGGGTTAGATATAGGTTACTGCTCCAGTGAGGGGGTAGCTACACGTGTCAAAATCTTTTTTTTTTTTTTTACATGCAAAAGAATGCCTCTTTCAGTGCAGGGGGTATATTGTTTTTTCTTTTTATACTGATAATGTGAGGAAAAAGTTGAAAGCACTTGAATAGCCACATCTAACGCATTTAATTACTGCCAATCAGAAACATTAAACTGCAGTGAGAGGAAGTGGCCAGCTTTGTGGGGGGCTGGCAGAGACAGCTAGCGTATACACTAACAGAGGAGATGAAAACAAATTGGTACTAATTTGATAACCACATTAGAGGTAAAACATGATCAGAATATAAAATAAAAAATAAAATAAATTCTATCAAAGGCAAATCCAATTAGACAGCGTCAGACATTATTGGATTTTCCTGCTGAGCTGATCAGCTGGCATATTTCCGCTCTCTTGGAATCTTGCAGTAGATTATGTTTTACCCAAATGCAGAATTTCATTATACCTCTGGCAGGATCTAAGCTGTTGGGGATGGAGGAGAAACGGAGCCCGAGATGGGGGGGTGGTATGTGAATAAATGACATTTTCCTGAAACTGTTTTTGTTGGAAAACAGATCTGGCTCAGGGACCACAATGTGTTAGGTTTCACGTCATTGAGAGAGACCTCACCATCATACTTCTATTAAGTCTCCACGTAGGCAGTCTACAGCGCTCTGGGATCTTACACCGGATTAACCCTTATGTTAAAAAAAAAATTATAATGAATAATCTGCTCATGTCGGCCTCATCACACAGGATCACCAATGGCCATTTGTGTGCTGAGGGGGTCAGTGGGTGTGGCACTTCGGTTATGTTTAGTTACCAAGGCAACTAAGAATAGAATTTGGTGCTGGAGAGATGGCCATTTCAGCCCCCCAGGTATTTCCATAAATCAAGTTTCCTGAACATTTCAAACAAAAAACCCACACAACATTTCAAGGGGGCCAAGAGAGGAAGAGAGTAAAGGGTTTTCGTTGATTTTATTACATTCATGTGTAAAATCTTTTGCCCTATGTATCGCCTTGGAGGAAAAAAAAAAAGAAAAAGAAAAAAAACCATCTTGCACAATTCACTCTTTTTGGACAGAATCTAAATAAATCTTACCAACAAAAAAAGTGGATTGATATGATGCCAAGCCTGCTCAAACAGCTGCAAAAAACCATTAAGTCTCTGCGGGTGTTCATCTTTGTTGAACACCAATATCACCCTAGTGCGGTGTTCCCATTTTCAGTTTCACAAATATTGAAATACGCCAAGTTTGCTCAGCCTATATAAAAGCCTACCTTTGTTTATTTTTTTCCGTGACTGGTCCAGCAAAACATGGCCACCTACCCGGTAGCCATGATGCTTTAAGAGACATAAATCTAGAAATAAGCATTTTAGTGGTAGAAAGCAGCGTGCACGGGAGCCCTATCCTAGTGCCTAACCATACTCTGTCTGTAAAGTGACATAGTATGCAGCCAGATAGAACTGTAAAGGGAATAATGCCACATACTGTTTATCTCTTCATCCAAGGCCTTGACTTTTCCCTTCGTCTTAACGAGCTGGATTTTGTTATTGTTCTTCTCCCAATTCTTTTCATTGCCGCCATCGATACCAACACCTGTAACAGATGGATTAATAAAGAACCTAATCCACAGTCTAGGATTTAAGAATGCATCATACACTTGTCAGGGAGGCAGCAAGGTGACTGCTAATGAGGCATGTCATTCAACAGTCATTTGCTAGGCCATAACTCTGTCAGAACAGAAGTGCACAGGTCTGCACATAAAGGGGAAGGGTCTCCAACTCCAGTCCAGTTTATCCTCTTGCCACTCAATACAACAGCCAAGTAAGCGGGGAAGGGGGGAGAGTGCAATATAGTCAGGGCTGCCATCATGGGGGTACTGCCATGACTGGAGTCCCGGGCCTGGACAGAGATGGGTGCCCTGGCTCCTACCACCAATACCTGGAGAGGTGCGCAAGGATGTGCAACTGCAGGGTGATGCGCATTGGACTTCAAGAGTTGTTCCTGCCGCTCCGCGGCACTCCACCTATGCCTATTTTGCTAGCCCCGGGCTCCACAGTTTCTGATGGCAGCCCTACATGTAGTCATTGCCAATGTTCTACAGACATCACAAACCTTAATAAAATACAGAGCAGGACAAAGCGCTGCCTTTTACCACAAATGGGAATAAAATATAAAGCCAACATTGCAAACAGGATACCCTGTATTACAACTACAACTAGGAAGCTGCTGGCGTTTGAGGTTATAAAACCTGACACCAGCAACTGCCAAGTCAGAATGCTTCAACCAGTCTAGAGGAATGTAGTCAAAAGGAAGACTGATTATCCACCCATGTGCAATAATAATGAAGTATTTTTCTGTAATAAATAACATTCGTTATTCAATTTCATGACCATTCCATAAATATGAGATAGGTTTGTGGGTTTTGCATTAAATACAACACAAATGCATTTCCCTTGAAATTAAATGGTTTCAAGATCCATGCTTATAGAGCACCCCCATTATCGGATATAGATATATTATATATGTTGTGTATTAATGTGGCGAATAATAGACATGAAATAACAGCAGGGGGTAAAAGTCCATCATAACCTGTCACTGATATGTAACAGAGCGGAAATGGAACACTGAACCGTACATTACTTTCAATGACCACATCTGAAAAAATATCAATTTGGGGATTTGATGATCGTTTAGAGTTGGTGTAAGATTAAAGTACCTAGAAGCATATAGGGAAAGAGGTTGTAGGGTCAGTGATGCCTGTGACAAATATAGAGGCTGTTGAACAGATCAGCAAACCTATTTAATTGACTTTAATATCCATTGTTAAAACGCATTGTGGATTCAGCTGTTTAATGACCTATAACCAATAACAATGAAGATACGGTCTACCACTCCACCCGGACCCAGTGACATCACTGAGGAACACATGCCTATAACAATGCAGATTATACGTAGGAACCAGTGACATTTGTGGCTTAGTAAGGTCACTGCTTCCTAGTGAAGTAATACGCTTCCCATGATTATTGCTGAAACTCTCAAACAGCTGCTTCAGTTGTGTTTAGTAAGCAACAGGTGCAGAGGGAGGATTTGCATGCAGAATCCAGACAAAGCTTCAGCCTACAACTCTCTCAGCATTCCATAGATCTCACCTGCGGAGTCATAGCCTCTGTATTCCAGTCTCTGGAGACCTTTGATAAGTCTCTCGAGGATCTCACGCCTGGTGCGGGGCACGTGGTAGTTGAGGTAAGCAAATATTCCTACAAAAATAAAAAGAGACAGTCCTAAGTACATTAATGGGTCCATATCTGAGGAATAGTTGACAAAATAATAAGGAAACAGCCGTCTTATAGTTTGTAAAATGTGGTACACAGGTACTAACTAGCCGCAGTATAGCAGAAGACTATACAGACATAAATTATGATCCAAAGCAATAGAAAATGGCAGTGATACATTTTTCAACACAAAACCTCACAACTACATCTACTTGATAAAAATAACATCTACTTTTGGCGATTAGGCCACAAATACCTATTGGCAGTAACCAAGATTTAAATCACCGACACCTCCACAGTTTTCTCAGATCTATAAGACCAATTTGACATAAAAAAATAAAACTAAAGATGCCCATTTATTGGCCAATCTGGCTGCTTGGAACATAAATCTAGTAATGTACTTGAGCAAATGATAATTGACCATTTGCACCAAAATGCCGGAAAACTGACAAAAACAGTCAGACAAATTGTTAAATCAAATGGATTTACCCATTTGTCTTTCTGACCATTTTAGCCACTTTTCTGGCATTTCGGAGCAAATGGTCAATTGTCATTTGCTCCAGTACATTACTAGATTTATGTTCCAAGCAGCCAGATTGGCCAATAAATCTGTAGGTGTATGGCCAGTTTAAATGTTTGTAAACTGAAATGGAGATAAGTCCTGATGCTTCCAGTCATTCTTCTCTTAATAATTCATTGAAAATCATTCTGTTGTATTCATGGCACGATCATCTGATTGATATGATGGACACTCTGAAATCTTGTCACCCATCATTCGGTACCAACTTTGGTTAAAGATCAGATTGGTCAGAGATCATCCTAAGAAAGACAGCCTCTATGAATAGTATCTAAGCCCATCATTAGAGTGATTGTCCATCTTGTGACAATACTTCCTTTTATTATCTGCCCCACGTGAAGCTCTTCCTTAGGGAGCCTTCCACTGGGGAACCAGCCTATCAGGGACGTGCAGTCAGATGAGGCGGGGAGGCAGACACACACATACACACACTGGACTCTGCTGATGTAATGTGTAAAAAAAAAAAGAAAAAAAAAAGGGGGGACTCTGTTACTGTAATGTGTAAAAAAGGGGGACGCTGTGTGCCGTAATGTGTAAAAAAGGGGGACGGACTCTGCCGCAATGTGTAAAAAAGGGGTACCTAACTCTGATCCCAATGCCCCAACTATTTCAACTCAAGGACTACCTAAAACACATACAGGTTGAGTCTCCCTTATCCAAAATGCTTGGGACCAGAGGTACTTTGGATATGGGATTTTTCCGTATTTTGGAATAATTGCATACCATAATGAGATATCATGGTGATGGGACCTAAATCTAAGCACAGAATGCATTTATGTTACATATACACCTTATACACACAGCCTGAAGGTCATTTTAGCCAATATTTTTTATAACTTTGTGCATTAAACAAAGTGTGTCTACATTCACACAATTCATTTATGTTTCATATACACATTATACACACAGCCTGAAGGTCATTTAATACAATATTTTTAATAACTTTGTGTATTAAACAAAGTTTGTGTACATTGAGACATCAAAAAACAAAGGTTTCACTATCTCACTCTCACTCAAAAAAGTCCGTATTTCGGAATATTCCGTATTTCGGAATATATGGATATGGGATACTCAACCTGTATTTGCAAAAAAAATAAAAAATGTTTAAATAAAAAATAAAAAAAAATAGAAGTAGGCAGGCACTGTCAACCTACTTCCATGACATCACAAGTGGCGGTAAGGTTCATCACCGGACTTTGTGGATCATTATGGCTGCAGTGCCTCACCAGCCAATGACCTCACCTCACGCAACTGCAGCCTATGGTAATAATGCTGGAGAACTATCGCAATCAGGAGTATCATCTCCTTCTTACGGCAACGATGCACAAGTAATTCCGATCGTTCCATGGTAGACTCCTACTCCCTTATACACCACTCCGTACTCCTGCCTCACCACCTACTGCAAGTCCAGTGTATACAAATGCTTTGTAGCTTAATATTTACTCTGTGTAAACATGGGACCCCTTTCAGTCCGTGTGGAGCGGGTATTCGTTTTTTTGTTTTGCCAAGTACGTGGATTACAATAAAAGAACCGGACACTGGATCAGGGGAGTATAATTTTATTTTCAGGTACCCCGGACGTCGACAGACGGAGACGTGGCCAGAGTCGGCGTGTCAACATAGGTAAGTATGTATGTGTCGGCATGTATGTAATAAAGTTTTACTTTCAAGGTGTGTGTGTCCTGTTTTTATTTGGGTATTTTTTTTGCAGTAGAACTACAGGTACCAGCGGGCCCATTTTCCCAACACATGCTGGTACTTGTGGTTCTCCAAGTACCAGCTTGCGGGGGAGGCTTGCTGGGACTTGTAGTTCTATTGCAAAAACCAATATTCTTACATTTTACTCAAGGCTATCAGCCCCCCATCCGCAGCCTTGGATGGGGGGGAAGGGGGGACGACAGCCTCGGGCTTCACCCCTGGCCCTTGGGTGGCTGTGGGGGGGGGGGGGGAACCCTTGATTGAAGGGGTCCCCACTCCTCCAGGGTAGCCCGGCCAGGGGTGACTAGTTGGATATGTAATGCCACGGCCGCAGGGCGCTGTAGAAAAGTGACCCCCGGCTGTGGCATTATCTGTCCAGCTAGTGGAGCCCGGTGCTGGTCCAAAAAATACGGGTGACCCCTACTCTTTTTGTCCCCCGAATTTTTTGCACCAGGACCAGGCGCAGAGCCCGGTGCTGGTTGTTAAAATACGGGGGATCCCCTGTCATTTCCCCCCCCGTAATTTGGCAACCAGGACCGGCTCAAAGAGCCCGAGGCTAGTTATGCTTAGGAGGGGGGACCCCACGCATTTTTTTTTTCTGATTTTTACACCATTCCATTAAAAAATAAAATATTTAAAAAAAAATATATAAATAATACTTGTGCCTCCTAAATAGACAAACCAAGTATCTAATCCCTTCTAATATAAATAGATATGCTATTACCAAAAAAAAAAAAAAAAAAAAAAAAAAAAAACACAAAAAAAACAAAAACATGTTTTTAAAATAAGAATTTACTCACCGGTAATTCTATTTCTCGTAGTCCGTAGTGGATGCTGGGAACTCCGTAAGGACCATGGGGAATAGACGGGCTCCGCAGGAGACTGGGCACTCTAAAAGAAAGATTAGGTACTATCTGGTGTGCACTGGCTCCTCCCTCTATGCCCCTCCTCCAGACCTCAGTTAGGGAAACTGTGCCCGGAAGAGCTGACACAACAAGGAAAGGATTTGGAATCCAGGGCAAGACTCATACCAGCCACACCAATCGCACTGTACAACTTGTGATAACCATACCCAGTTAACAGTATGAACAACAACTGAGCCTCCTTGTACGGATGGCTCATAACAATAACCCTTTAGTGAAGCAATAACTATATACATGTATTGCAGAGAGTCCGCACTTGGGACGGGCGCCCAGCATCCACTACGGACTACGAGAAATAGAATTACCTGTGAGTAAATTCTTATTTTCTCTGACGTCCTAGTGGATGCTGGGAACTCCGTAAGGACCATGGGGATTATACCAAAGCTCCCAAACGGGCGGGAGAGTGCGGACGACTCTGCAGCACCGAATGAGCAAACTCAAGGTCCTCCTCAGCCAGGGTATCAAACTTGTAGAATTTAGCAAATGTGTTTGAACCCGACCAAGTAGCAGCTCGGCAAAGCTGTAAAGCCGAGACCCCTCGGGCAGCCGCCCAAGAAGAGCCCACCTTCCTTGTGGAATGGGCTTTTACTGATTTAGGATGCGGCAGTCCAGCCGCAGAATGTGCCAGGTGAATCGTGCAACAGATCCAGCGAGCAATAGTTTGCTTTGAAGCAAGAGCACCCAGCTTGTTGGGTGCATGCAGGATAAAGAGCGAGTCAGTTTTCCTGACTCCAGCAGTCCTGGAAACATAAATTTTCAAAGCCCGGACTACGTCCAGCAACTTGGAAGCCTCCAAGTCCCGAGTAGCCGCAGGCACCACAATAGGTTAGTTCAAATGAAACGCTGATACCACCATTGGGAGAAATTGGGGACGAGTCCTCAATTCTGCCCTGTCCATATGGAAGATCAGATACGGGCTTTTACATGACAAAGCCGCCAATTCTGACACACGCCTAGCTGAAGCCAAGGCCAACAGCATGACCACCTTCCACGTGAGATACTTTAGCTCCACGGTCTTAAGTGGCTCAAACCAGTGTGATTTCAGGAAATCCAACACAACGTTAAGATCCCAAGGTGCCACTGGGAGGCACAAAAGGGGGCTTAATATGCAGCACTCCCTTAACAAACGTCTGAACTTCAGGCAGTGAAGCCAGTTCTTTTTGAAAGAAAATAGATAGGGCCGAAATCTGGACCTTTATGGATCCTAATTTTAGGCCCATAGTCACTCCTGACTGTAGGAAGTGCAGGAATCGACCCAGCTGGAATTCCTCTGTAGGGGCCTTCCTGGCCTCACACCAAGCAACATATTTTCGCCATATACGGCGATAATGTTTTGCGGTCACGTCTTTCCTAGCCTTTATCAGCGTAGGAATAACTTCATCCGGAATGCCCTTTTCCGCTAGGATCCGGCGTTCAACCGCCATGCCGTCAAACACAGCCGCGGTAAGTCTTGGAACAGACAGGGCCCCTGCTGTAACAGGTCCTGTCTGAGAGGCAGAGGCCATGGGTCCTCTGAGTTCATTTCTTGTAGTTCTGGGTACCAAGTTCTTCTTGGCCAATCCGGAACGATGAGTATAGTTCTTACTCCTCTCTTTCTTACTATCCTCAGTACCTTGGGTATGAGAGGAAGAGGAGGGAACACATAAACCGACTGGTACACCCACGGTGTCATTAGTGCGTCTACAGCTATCGCTTGAGGGTCCCTTGACCTGGCGCAATATTTTTTTAGCTTTTTGTTGAGGCGGGACGCCATCATGTCCACCTGTGGCAGTTCCCAGCGATTTACAATCTGTGTGAAGACTTCTTGATGAAGTCCCCACTCTCCCGGGTGGAGGTCGTGCCTGCTGAGGAAGTCTGCTTCCCAGTTGTCCACTCCCAGAATGAACACTGCTGACAGTGCTAGCACGTGATTCTCTGCCCATCGAAGAATCCTTGTGGCTTCTGCCATTGCCATCCTGCTTCTTGTGCCGCCCTGGCGGTTTACATGGGCGACCGCCGTGATGTTGTCTGACTGAATCAGTACTGGTTGGTTTTGAAGCAGGGGCTCTGCTTGCCTCAGGGCGTTGTAAATGGCCCTTAGTTCCAGTATATTTATGTGTAGTTAAGTCTCCAGACTTGACCACTGGCCTTGGAAGTTTCTTCCCTGAGTGACTGCCCCCCCATCCTCGGAGGCTTGCATCCGTGGTCACCAGGACCCAGTCCTGTATGCCGAATCTGCGGCCCTCGAGAAGATGAGCACTCTGCAGCCACCACAGCAGAGACACCCTGGCCCTTGGGGACAGGGTGATCAACCGATGCATCTGAAGATGCGATCCGGACCATTTGTCCAACAGATCCCACTGAAAGATCCTTGCATGGAACCTGCCGAAGGGAATTGCTTCGTTAGAAGCCACCATCTTTCCCAGGACTCGCGTGCAGTGTTGCACCGACACCTGTTTTGGTTTCAGGAGGTCCCTGACCAGAGATGACAATTCCTGGGCCTTCTCCACCGGGAGAAACACCTTCTGCTGTTCTGTGTCCAGAATCATGCCCAGGAAAAGCAGACGCGTCGCAGGAATCAGCTGCGACTTTGGGATATTCAGAATCCAGCCGTGCTGTTGCAACACTTCCTGAGAGAGTGCTACGCTGACCAACAACTGCTCTCTGGACCTCGCCTTTATGAGGAGATCGTCCAAGTACGGGATAATAATAACTCCCTTCTTCCGAAGGAGTATCATCATTTCGGCCATTACCTTGGTAAATATTCTCGGTGCCGTGGACAGGCCAAACGGCAACGTCTGGAATTGGTAATGACAGTCCTGTACCACAAATCTGAGGTACTCCTGGTGAGGTGGGTAAATGGGGACATGCAAGCAAGCATCTTTGATGTCCAGCGACACCATAAAATCCCCCTCTTCCAGGCTTGCAATGACCGCTCTGAGCGATTCCATTTTGAACTTGAATTTCTTTATATAAGTGTTCAAGGACTTTAAATTCAGAATGGGTCTCACCGAACCGTCCGGTTTCGGTACCACAAACATTGTGGAATAGTAACCCCTTCCCTGTTGAAGGAGGGGGACCTTGATTATCACCTGCTGGAGGTACAGCTTGTGAATTGCCGCCAGTACTACCTCCCTTTCCCTGGGAGCAGCTGGCAAGGCAGATTTGAGGTAACGGCGAGGGGGAGTCGCCTCGAACTCCAGCTTGTATCCCTGAGATACAATTTGTACAGCCCATAGATCCACTTGTGAGCGAACCCACTGGATGCTGAAGTTTCGGAGACGCGCCCCCACCGCACCTGGCTCCGCCTGTGGAGCCCCAACGTCATGCGGTGGACTTAGTGGAAGCAGGGGAGGATTTTTGTTCCTGGGAACTGGCTGCCTGGTGCAGCTTCTTTCCTCTACCCTTGCCTCTGGCCAGAAAGGATGCTCCTCTGACCCGCTTGCCTTTCTGAGGCCGAAAGGACTGCACTTGATAATACGGTGCTTTCTTAGGCTGTGAGGGAACCTGAGGCAAAAAAGTCGACTTCCCAGCTGTTGCTGTGGATACGAGGTCCGAGAGACCGTCCCCAAACAATTCCTCACCCTTATAAGGCAAAACCTCCATGTGTTTTTTAGAATCAGCATCACCTGTCCACTGCCGAGTCCATAATACTCTCTGGCAGAAATGGACATTGCATTAATTCTAGATGCCAGCAGGCAAATGTCCCTCTGGGCATCCCGCATATATAAGACGACGCCTTTTATATGTTTGAGGGTTAGCAAAGCAGTATCCCTGTCGAGGAAATCAATGTTGTCTGACAGGGTATCAGTCCATGCTGCTGCAGCACTACACATCCAGGCTGAAGCAATAGCAGGTCTCAGTAGAGTACCAGAGTGTGTATACACAGACTTCAGGATAGCTTCCTGCTTTCTATCCACAGGCTCCTTTAGGGCGGCCGTATCCTGAGACGGCAGTGCCACCCTTTTAGATAAGCGTGTGAGCGCCTTGTCCACCCTAGGGGATGTTTCCCAACGTAACCTATCCGTTGTCGGGAAAGGGTACGCCATCAGTAACCTCTTAGAAATCACTAGTTTCTTATCAGGGGAACTCCACGCTTCTTCACACAATTCATTTAATTCATCAGATGGGGGAAAAGTCACTGGCTGCTTTTTCTCCCCAAACATAATACCCCTCTTGGTGGTAACCGGGTTAATGTCAGAAATGTACATCTTTCATTGCAGTAATCATGCATCGGATGGCCTTTGTAGACTGTACATTTGTCTCATCCTCATCTACACTGGAGTCAGACTCCGTGTCGACATCTGTGTCTACCATCTGAGCTAGTGGGCGTTTATGAGCCCCCGACGGCTTCTGAGTCGCCTGGGCAGGCGCGGGCTGAGACCCCGGCTGTCCCAAGGCTGCTGCGTCATCGAACCTTTTATGTAAGGAGTTGACACTGTCGGTTAAGACCTTCCACATATCCATCCAATCAGGTGTCAGCCCCGTCGGGGGCGACACCACATTTATCTGCCCCTGCTCCGCCTCCACGTAACCCTCCTCATCAAACATGTCGACACAGCCATACCGACACACCGCACACACACAGGGAATGCTCAGACTGAGGATAGGACCCCACAAAGTCCTTTGGGGAGACAGAGATAGAGTATGCCAGCACACACCACAGCGCTATATAACACAGGGATTCACACTATAAAAAGTGATTTACCCAATAGCTGCTTAATATCTTATTTGCGCCTAAATTTATGTGCCCCTCCTCTCTTTTTTACCCTTCTTGTATCAGGATACTGCAGGGGAGAGCCCGGGGAGCTGCTTCCAGCGGAGCTGTAAAGGGAAAATGGCGCTGGTGTGCTGAGGAAGAAGGCCCCGCCCCCCCAGCGGCGGGCTTCTGTCCCGCGTTTTCTGTAACTTAATGGCGGGGGGTTTTACGCATATACAGTTAACTGACTGTATTATGTGTATTTTATGCCAAAAGGTATTATAATTGCTGCCCATGGCCCGCCCCCCGCCCCCCCTCCTCCCCAGCGCCCTGCACCCTACAGTGACCGGAGTGTGTGGTGTGCTGTGGGAGCAATGGCGCACAGCTGCAGTGCTGTGCGCTACCTTAATGAAGACAGGAGTCTTCTGCCGCCGATTTCATCGCTTCTCTTCTGTCTTCTGGCTCTGCAAGGGGGACGGCTGCGCGGCTCCGGGAACGGACGATCAAGGTCAGGCCCTGTGTTCGAACCCTCTGGAGCTAATGGTGTCCAGTAGCCTAAGAAGCACAAGCTAGCTGCAAGCAGGTAGGTTTGCTTCTCTCACCTCAGTCCCACGTAGCAGTGAGTCTGTTGCCAGCAGGTCTCACTGAAAATAAAAAACCTAACAAATACTTTCTTTTCTAGCAAGCTCACGAGAGCCCACTAGGAGCACCCAGCTCTGGCCGGACACAGATTCTAACTGAGGTCTGGAGGAGGGGCATAGAGGGAGGAGCCAGTGCACACCAGATAGTACCTAATCTTTCTTTTAGAGTGCCCAGTCTCCTGCGGAGCCCGTCTATTCCCCATGGTCCTTACGGAGTTCCCAGCATCCACTAGGACGTCAGATAAATTTTTTTATTAGATTCCGCCAGCAAAGTGCGTCGGATTGAAAATGACGAATTTACTGTCTAAAAGCACTGTTGTCGAATTTACAATCTTCAATTGAATATACTTTTGTCGAAATGCCGCATTTGTACCATTGCAGAAATGTCGAATTTGACAAATGTCGAATTTCAAAAAGTCGAATTTGAAATGGCCGTTTTTTTGGCGAAAAGTACTGTATTGCATTGTCGAAATTTTTTTTTTTTTGGCGAAAATGTCCCGTTTTTTTACATTTTCGGGAATTTGACCGCAATTGCATATATGAACATTTTCTCTAACCGAGGCTAAGGTGTATGTGCCTGTGCATGCAGGGCACTCGGTCATCATTTTCAATAAAAATCCATTTAAGTTTGACTTTCTGTACTGTTGCATGCAGGAACTGGAAACTAAATGCCAGGTCTAATATAGCCTCCAGCCTTCGTGGCATGATCCAAGTAGGTATTCTGCCAGGGTACAGACATGAGGAGCAGTCTGTGTGCTCCAATGGTGGGAGTTGTGGTTTCCAATAAATATAGCATTGAGCACATCTGAAAAGTAATCTTTATAGCCAATGTGGGCACCATGCCAGACTGAGCCTGTTCACTTTCACATTTGGGACTAAACCTCTATTCAGAAGATCCTGAGACTCACAGAAGACAAAGTTGCTTTTAGAGGGGAACATATCAACGCTTATTCCAGCACACAAAAATTAGACAATGAGCTGTACAAGATAAACCCTGAATTCATAGTCTACATTTAGAGACTACAAGTCCATTCAGTAGCTAATGGAATAGTGTGACCCACAAATAAATATGCAGCAAAGTTCCCTATTATTTCCTATGAAGAAGAGTGCCAGCTTCTCGGCTCAATTTTTCAGTTATGCCAGAAAAACACTTACTGCAAAGTTATTCCATAGACTTTAGCTGTCAGGAAAAATATTAGTCTTTATATGTACCCATAACAGATCAGAAGTATGTGTGGACTGCACCGAGTTAACCTCGTAGAGATATAAAATACATTCACAACCTCTAACATAGATGTACATTTGGAAAACACTAACCCCCCAGATTTGGTATAACTGCATTTCAATCTCCAGGCAATTCCTTGAAAAATGTTTCGGGAAACTTCCCATTTTTCCCAGAGGGTGGCCTCTCAGGATCACTCACAATGTGGCTCATTATCAAAATAATGACTTCAGTTTCTCACAGACACACACACCCATCTATCCTGCTCATTAGACAGCAATTTCATTAACAGGAACTCAAAACACTGAGTGCTAGCTAATTAGATATATTATTGTTTTAATATACACACTAATATACATAATTAATGTCATAAGAGATCACACTTTCTACCTACTGTACATGACAGAGCTGTTTGTTCAGGTAAGGCCTGGATTTGAGTGGGTGTGTTAGCAGGGACTATTTTATGTTTACCCTATGCAGCCACTTTAGAAATAAAAAATATATATAAAAAATAAAATAAATAATAATAGTGATCAGTTTAGCTTCAGCATAGCTGGTTTTCAATTGCTTTGTATGCTTTTATATTAAATTATTATCAGTAAGATATTATAGGCATGTATTCAAGTACCCATCTCCTATATAATAGCCCAGATCTGTGACTTTGTGACTCATTTGCTAACGCTGGGTGGAGTCACAACACTGGGCGGAGTTAGTCAAATGAGTCACAGATCTGGCCACATCTATAGGAGACTAGGAGCAGAAGCAGATAGTATGGGCATGGCACAGGCAGGGGTTCATACCTCCCAGCTTTCTTCAGGCAGAAGGAGGGACACACAAGTGGAGAAATGGGAGCGTGGCCAACGAAAAAGGGGCGTGGCTTTACGGGAGGGCCCCCGTTTTCATCAGTGAGGGGGCATGCCCAGCGCTCTGTGAGCTGCTGGCATGCCCCCAGGGGCTGATTATGAGTTCGGGGGCCCAGGGCACTGGGGAGCCCTATCTCATTGCTGTGCCTGCTGCGGGGTTGGGGGCGTGGTCTAATCGCGCCCGCGCGGCCACGCCCCTTATGCAAATTCCGGATTATTATTTTTTTTATGGAATTTTGGCCCCTCAGCTAGGGCTAAATCCAGGGGAGTTGGCCGCTCCCCCCTACACACCTGTGGTGAGCTAATTAATTGATAAGAAAGGTGTTTCACCACAGGTGATGGCAATCATACATTACCAGGAAAGTCCAGGAACAGAGAATTTTCTCCCTCATGGAGAGGGTCAGGTAGGCAAGTATGCCGCACAGGCAGAAGAAAGCAGGGAGACTGCTGCCTCCCTGCAACACCACAGACCTGCCAACACGCAGCAGCGTGTGCTGACTGTAGCACAATGCTGCCGCTGTTGCTGGCAGGACGGGGAAGCTTCTGTGCTGGGACAGAGCTATTCGAGCCGGGGGGCCCCACTAAAACTGTGGGGCCAACGGTACGTACCCCCTGCCCCCCCCCCCCTTAATCCGGCTCTGCTGCTGGAACCCCCCCTTTAATCCGTACCCCCTGATGCCCCCTCTCCCTCTGTCTCCACTATTCACCGCTGCTCTGCTAAGCAGAACAGCGAGTACAGGAGATTTCCAACTCCCCCCCCCACCACGGGACACTGCGACACGCGGGTGGGACAGCCCCCAAAAATAAGAATTTACTCACCGGTAATTCTATTTCTCGTAGTCCGTAGTGGATGCTGGGAACTCCGTAAGGACCATGGGGAATAGCGGGCTCCGAAGGAGGCTGGGCACTCTAGAAAGATTTATGACTACCTGGTGTGCACTGGCTCCTCCCACTATGACCCTCCTCCAAGCCTCAGTTAGGACACCGTGCCCGGACGAGCAGACATAATAAGGAAGGATTTAGAATCCCGGGTAAGACTCTTACCAGCCACACCAATCACACCGTACAACTCGTGATACTATATCCAGTTTGACAGTATGAAAACAACTGAGCCGCTCAACAGATGGCTCAACAATAACCCTTTAGTTAACAATAACTATTTACAAGTATTGCAGACAATCCGCACTTGGGATGGGCGCCCAGCATCCACTACGGACTACGAGAAATAGAACTACCGGTGAGTAAATTCTTATTTTCTCTAACGTCCTAGTGGATGCTGGGAACTCCGTAAGGACCATGGGGATTATACCAAAGCTCCCAAACGGGCGAGAGAGTGCGGATGACTCTGTAGCACCGAATGAGAGAACTCCAGGTCCTCAGCCAGGGTATCAAATTTGTAGAATTTTGCAAATGTATTTGCCCCTGACCAAGTAGCTGCTCGGCAAAGTTGTAAAGCCGAGACGCCTCGGGCAGCCGCCCAAGATGAGCCCACCTTCCTTGTGGAATGGGCATTCATAGATTTTGGCTGTGGCAGGCCTGCCACAGAATGTGCAAGCTGAATTGTACTACAAATCCAGCGAGCAATAGACTGCTTAGAAGCAGGAGCACCCAGTTTGTTGGGTGCATACAGGATAAACAGCGAGTCAGATTATCTGACTCCAGCCGTCCTGGAAACATATATTTTCAGGGCCCTGACAACGTCTAGCAACTTGGAGTCCTCCAATTCACTAGTAGCCGCCGGCACCACAATAGGCTGGTTCAGGTGAAACGCTGACACCACCTTAGGGAGAAATTGGGGACGAGTCCTCAACTCTGCCCTATCCATATGGAAAATCAGATAAGGGCTTTTACACGATAAAGCCGCCAATTCTGACACTCGCCTGGCTGAAGCCAAGGCTAATAACATGACCACTTTCCACGTGAGATATTTCAGATCCACGGTTTTAAGTGGCTCAAACCAATGTGATTTTAAGAAACTCAACATCACGTTGAGATCCCAAGGTGCCACTGGAGGCACAAACGGGGGCTGAATATGCAGCACTCCTTTTACAAAAGTCTGAACTTCAGGTACTGAAGCTAGTTCTTTTTGAAAGAAAATCGACAGAGCCGAGATCTGTACTTTAATGGAGCCTAGTTTTAGGCCCATATCCACTCCTGCTTGCAGGAAATGCAGAAATCGACCTAGTTGAAATTCCTCTGTTGGGGCCTTATTGGCCTCGCACCATGCAACATATTTTCGCCATATGCGGTGATAATGCGTTGCCGTAACATCTTTCCTGGCCTTAATAAGCGTAGGAATGACTTCTTCCGGAATACCCTTTTCCTTTAGGATCCGGTGTTCAACCGCCATGCCGTCAAACGCAGCCGCGGTAAGTCTTGGAACAGACAGGGCCCTTGTTGTATCAGGTCCTGTCTGAGCGGTAGAGGCCACGGGTCCTCTGAGAGCATCTCTTGAAGTTCCGGGTACCACGCTCGTCTTGGCCAATCCGGAACCACGAGAATTGTGTTTACTCCTCGCTTTCTTATTATTCTCAATACCTTTGGAATGAGAGGCAGAGGAGGGAACACATAAACCGACTGGTACACCCACGGTGTTACTAGAGCGTCCACAGCTATCGCCTGAGGGTCCCTTGACCTGGCGCAATATCTTTTTAACTTTTTGTTGAGACGGGACGCCATCATGTCCACCTGTGGTTTTTCCCAACGGTTTACCAGCATCTTGAAGACTTCTGGGTGAAGTCCCCACTCTCCCGGGTGGAGGTCGTGTCTGCTGAGGAAGTCTGCTTCCCAGTTGTCCACTCCATGAATGAACACTGCTGACAGTGCTAGTACATGATTCTCCGCCCATCGGAGAATTCTTGTGGCTTCTGCCATCGCCATCCTGCTTCTTGTGCCGCCCTGTCGATTTACATGGGCGACTGCCGTGATGTTGTCTGACTGGATCAGCACCGGCTGGTGTAGGAGCAGGGATTTTGCTTGACTTAGGGCATTGTAGATGGCCCTTAGTTCCAGAATATTTATGTGAAGGGAAGTCTCCTGACTCGACCATAGTCCTTGGAAGTTTCTTCCCTGTGTGACTGCCCCCCAGCCTCGAAGGCTGGCATCCGTGGTCACCAGGACCCAGTCCTGTATGCCGAACCTGCGGCCCTCTAGAAGATGGGCACTCTGCAGCCACCACAGTAGAGACACCCTGGTTCTTGGAGACAGGGTTATTAAGCGATGCATCTGAAGATGCGATCCGGACCACTGGTCCAACAGGTCCCACTGAAAGATTCTGGCATGGAACCTGCCGAAGGGAATTGCTTCGTAAGAAGCCACCATCTTTCCCAGGACCCGCGTGCAGTGATGCACTGATACCTGTTTTGGTTTCAGGAGGTCTCTGACTAGAGATGACAACTCCCTGGCTTTCTCCTCCGGGAGAAACACTTTTCTCTGGACTGTATCCAGAATCATACCCAGGAACAGTAGCCGTGTCGTCGGAACCAGCTGTGACTTTGGGATATTCAGAATCCAGCCGTGCTGGTGCAGCACTTCCTGAGATAGTGCTACTCCCACCAACAACTGTTCCTTGGACCTCGCTTTTATTAGGAGATCGTCCATGTACGGGATAATTAAAACTCCCTTTCTTCGAAGGAGTATCATCATTTCCGCCATAACCTTGGTAAATACCCTCGGTGCCGTGGACAGTCCAAACGTCAGCGTCTGAAATTGGTAATGGCAATCCTGTACCACAAATCTGAGGTACTCCTGGTGAGGATGGTAAATGGGGACATGCAAGTAAGCATCCTTGATGTCCAGGGATACCATGTAATCCCCCTCGTCCAGGCTTGCAATAACCGCCCTGAGCGATTCCATCTTGAACTTGAATTTCTTTATGTATGTGTTCAAGGATTTCAAATTTAGAATGGGTCTCACCGAACCGTCCGGTTTCGGTACCACAAATAGTGTGGAATAATAACCCCGGCCTTGTTGAAGTAGGGGTACCTTGATTATCACCTGCTGGGAATACAGCTTGTGAATTGCCGCTAGCACCGCCTCCCTGTCTGAGGGAGCAATCGGCAAGGCAGATTTTAGGAACCGGTGGGGTGGGGACGCCTCGAATTCCAGCTTGTACCCCTGAGATACTATTCGCAGGATCCAGGGATCCACCTGTGAGCGAACCCACTGATCGCTGAAATTTTTGAGGCGACCCTTCACCGTACCTGGCTCCGCCTGTGGAGCCCCACCGTCATGCGGCGGACTTGGAAGAAGAAGCGGGGGAGGACTTTTGCTCCTGGGAACCTGCAGTTCGTTGCAGCCTTTTTCCCCTACCTCTGCCTCTGGACAGAAAAGACCCGCCTTTTCCACGCCTGTTTTTCTGGGTCCGAAAGGACTGAACCTGATAAAACGGCGCCTTCTTAGGCTGTGAGGGGACATGGGGTAAAAATGCTGACTTCCCAGACGTTGCTGTGGAAACTAGGTCCGAGAGACCATCCCCAAATAATTCCTCACCCTTATATGGTAACACTTCCATGTGCTTTTTTGAATCCGCATCTCCTGTCCACTGGCGAGTCCATAAGCCTCTCCTAGCAGAAATGGACAATGCACTTACTTTAGATGCCAGTCGGCAGATTTCCCTCTGTGCATCTCTCATATATAAGACTGAGTCTTTTATATGGTCTATGGTTAACAGGATCGTGTCTCTGTCTAATGTGTCAATATTTTCTGACAGTTTATCTGACCACGCAGCGGCAGCACTGCACATCCAAGCTGACGCAATAGCTGGCCTAAGTATAATGCCTGTGTGTGTGTATACAGACTTCAGGATCTTTCTATCAGCAGGTTCCTTGAGGGCGGCCGTATCCGGAGACGGTAGTGCCACCTTTTTAGACAAACGTGTGAGCGCTTTATCCACTCTAGGGGGTGTTTCCCAACGTGACCTATCCTCTGGCGGGAAAGGGAACGCCATTAGTACCTTCTTAGGAATTACCAATTTTTTATCAGGGAAAGCCCACGCTTCTTCACACACTTCATTTAATTCATCTGATGGGGGAAAAACTACGGGTAGTTTTTTCTCTCCAAACATAATACCCTTTTTAGTGGTACCTGTAGTTATATCAGAAATGTTTAACACCTCTTTCATTGCCTCAATCATGCAGTGAATGGCCATAGTGGGCATCAGATTTGACTCATCATCGTCGACACTGGTGTCAGTATCAGTGTCGACATCTGGGTCTGCTTGAGGTAGCGGCCGTTTTAGAGCCCCTGACGACCCATGCGACGCCTGGGCAGGCACGAGCTGAGAAGTCGGCTGTCCCACATTTGGCATGTCGTCGATTTTTTTATATAAGGAGTCTATACGTGCACTCATTACTTTCCATAAGCCCATCCACTCAGGTGTCTGCCCCGCAGGGGGTGACATCCCTTCTAAAGGCATCTGCTCCGCCTCCACATCATTATCCTCATCAAACATGTCGACACAGCCGTACCGACACACCGCACACACACAAGGAATGCTCCGAATGAGGACAGGACCCACAAAAGCCCTTTGGGGGGACAGAGTGAGAGTATGCCAGCACACACCAGAGCGCTATATAATGCAGGGACTAACTGAGTTATGTCCCCTATAGCTGCTTTTTATATTATATATATATATATTGCGCCCAAATTTAGTGCCCCCCCTCTCTGTTTCTACCCTGTTCTGTAGTGTAGACTGCAGGGGAGAGCCAGGGAGCTTCCTTCCAGCGGATCTGTGAAGGAGAAATGGCGCCAGTGTGTCTGAGGGAGATAGCTCCGCCCCTTTTCCGCGGCCTATTCTCCCGCTTTTTCCTGGATTCTGGCAGGGGTATTTTCCACATATATAGCCTCTGGGGCTATATATTGTGGTATTTTTGCCAGCCAAGGTGTTTTTATTGCAGCTCAGGGCGCCCCCCCCAGCGCCCTGCACCCTCAGTGACCGGAGTGTGAAGTGTGCATGAGGAGCAATGGCGCACAGCTGCAGTGCTGTGCGCTACCTTGGTGAAGACTGATGTCTTCTGCCGCCGTTTTTCCGGACCTCTTCTTGCTTCTGGCTCTGTAAGGGGGACGGCGGCGCGGCTCCGGGACCGAACACCAAGGACTGGGCCTGCGGTCGATCCCTCTGGAGCTAATGGTGTCCAGTAGCCTAAGAAGCCCAATCCGGCTGCAAGCAGGCGAGTTCGCTTCTTCTCCCCTTAGTCCCTCGCTGCAGTGAGCCTGTTGCCAGCAGGTCTCACTGAAAATAAAAAACCTAAAACTATACTTTCTTTCTAAGGGCTCAGGAGAGCCCCTAGTGTGCATCCAACCTCGGCCGGGCACGAAATCTAACTGAGGCTTGGAGGAGGGTCATAGTGGGAGGAGCCAGTGCACACCAGGTAGTCATAAATCTTTCTAGAGTGCCCAGCCTCCTTCGGAGCCCGCTATTCCCCATGGTCCTTACGGAGTTCCCAGCATCCACTAGGACGTTAGAGAAAAATGGGACTGTCTCGCGAAAATCGGGACAGTTGGGAGGTATGGGGGGGTGTGAGGGGGTATGCCGTACAGACAGACGGGCACCGGCTCACTGTGTGCTTGACCCCCCACATCAGCATACTTAGCAGGATCTCTCTGGCGCGGAGGAGCGTCACTTTCTGCCACACTCCACGCTTCTTAGCTGCAGTTTTGTGGGGCACCTGCCGCTGTGCAGGTTCCGTACTGCCTCTGTTATCTCCAGCCCCGGCAACCCCACTGCTAGCTGCAGCGTTGCCGCCCGCAGTGAGGTGCGCCCAGCTCCTTCACACACTTTAGCTGGCGGGCAGCGCTGCAGAAGTCCGAGCTGCTTGCAGGCTCCGACCCCCTCCTCCCTCCAGCCGCAGCGTCTCCTGGGAGCTAACCAGTCACTGCCAGTCTCCCCTTATTACAGTGCCCAGCAGCCGCAAGGTCCGCGCCGCGTGCATGCTATGACCCCCTCCTCCCTCCAGCCGCAGCGTCTCCTGGGGGCTAACCAGTCACTCCCAGTCTCCCCTTACCACAGTGCCCGGCAGCTGCGCGAGGTCTGCGGTGTGTGACTGAGGAGGGGGGAGGGATGCGGACGGGCAGAGGAAGCAGGACTCCAGCCTAAGAGAGTCAGCCATGCCAAGTCTCCACCAGCAGCAGATCCCAACAGGTTGGAGTGGAACAGCAGCAGCCAGCAGCAGTGACTCCGGTAACACACATCTGTCTGTCACCACTGTCCTGTCCCTAATACCAATCTCTCCCGTGCCCTGTGTTCTGTCATGTCCCTGTCACCCCTGGCCTTGCCCTGTCACCCTTATCCTGGCCCTTTCACCCTTATCCTGGCCCTGTCACCCCTGTGCTTGCCCTGTCACCCCTGTGCTTGCCCTGTCACCCCTATACTGGCCCTGTCAACCCTGTCCTGGTCCTGCCGCCCCTACCCTGGCCCTGTCACCCTTATCCTGGCCCCGTCGCCCCTGTCCTGGCCCCGTCACCCCTGTTCTGACCCTGTCCTGGCCCTGTTACTGCATACCCTCCAACTACCTTTTTGGCAGGTACAGTACCCGCAGCGCCTCCAGACCCCTCCCCAATGCACCACACCTCCGCACCTTCCACTCCACCACATGCGGCACTCCACCCCTCCCCCACACGCTGTGCCTCCAGACCCCCTACACCACCCGCGGCTCCCACTCCTCCGCCCCTTCACCATCCACAGCACCTCCAGATCCCCTCCACCATCCACCCCCCATATACGTCTCCCCCCACACCTGCCCCCCTTCACCCGCAGCATCTGCAGACACCCTCCTGCATCCGCGGTCCCCCCCCTCACCCACCCCTCCCCCACCCATGGCACCCCTGCACCTGCCCCTCCACCACCTGCAGCATCTGCAGACACCCTCCTCCATCCGTGGTCCCCCCCTCACCCATCCCTCCCCCACCCAAGCACCCCTGCACCTGCCCCTCCACCACCTGCAGCACCTCCGGACCTCCTTCCCCATCCGCTGCACCACCCGTACCTGCCCCTCCCCTACCCACGGCGCCTGCGAACCCCTACCCCACCCCCGGCACCCCCGCCCCTTCCCATCCCACAGCACCTCCGGAACCCTTCACCCATCCGCAACTTCCCCACACCTGCCCCTCTCCCACCCGTGGCACCCCTGCCCCTCCCCCACCTGCAGTGCCTCCGGACCCCTCCCCCATCTGCAGCCCCCACTCCTCTGCCCCTCCCCCACCCGCAGCACCTCCCGACTCATCACCCATCCGGGCGCCCCCCCCCCCCCTTGCTTCCGCCCCCACTCCACCCGCAGCATCTACAGACACCACCCCCCATCCGCAGTCCCCCCCGCACCCGCTACATTCTGTACATCGTGCCCTGCAGGTGCTGTTCACGCTGTCGCAAGGGGCTGCGCCTCCTTCACCATCGCACGCCCTTTCATTGTGCAATATTTAACCACTAACAAAGGAATGCAGGTAATACTCCATATAATACAAATATTGAACCCCAGAAAGGCATGCAAGGGTTAAGGGGGCGTAGCCCCTTGCGACGGTGTGAAGAGCGCCCGTAGGGCGCGATGAAGCACCTAGTGTAGAATATCTATAGATAGACAGAAGAATCCAATGGGTGCTGGTATCACAGTGCAAAATGTAAAGCAAGGCGTGTCGGGTGTATAACATACAGACCAGGAAATTCAGCATTCCTTTCCTATATTGTATGAATATTCATTGGCCGTCTTTATCTTTTGATCACATGGTTTTACATAGAAAGCTATACCACCGCCGTTATCTGACTAAAGTATACATAAGATTCCAGGAGCTCTGATCACAGCTGGTCACCTCTAGGAGTTTGCATTGCATTAACTGGCTGTAATGTAGTCTATGGGGTCAATTCAATTCCGCGCAGATTTAATAGCATCTGGAATTAGCTTCCAGTGCTATTTAATTCAGTGTGATGCAACCCCCGACGAGAGGATTACTTCTCCACCCCTCCAGGGGTGTGAACAGAAATCCAACAAAAGAGCTGGCGCAGTGCTGTTTTCTGGCCTGAGCGCGCCAGAAACAGCATCGCACCCAGCACTTAAGTCGGGGAATGATGGTTCTCACAACAAAAATACCCTGTTTAGTCCGCGAGAACCGGCCTTCTCCAACATAACAGAGCGTATTTGACCCTTGTGTTCTTTACCTGCTAAACTGCTACTCCAAACATTACACATTAATAATAGTTGGCTGTTAATTTCCTGATCTACGGCAGGACACAAGGGATGTGTGGTACAGAACATATTATACTGTAGGTCAGGCTTTCCCGACCTCATTCCTCAAGGCACACTAACAGTCTTGGTTTTAGGGAGATCCTTGCTTGAGCACAGGTAACTTAATTAGTGCTGGAGTTATTTGATTTAACCATCTGGATATCACTGTTATACCGCTGTTCCACTCAAATGCCGGGTCGCACCGTGATTTTGTAGCCAGCTCCAACCTGGATCCAACCCAGCTAAGACCCTGATCAGACTCCAAGCGCCAGCTCTTCCTATGCAGTAAACTGGTCCTAGATCACATTCACCCAGCTTACCCCGCGACCAGGGTCCTTCCCGGCACCAACCCTGCAAGCTAGCCGGTAAACCCTTTTCCACTGAGCCGTTCTTGGGTTATCACAGCAATAACCTGGGTTTTTAGCGGCAGTGGAAAAGGGGTATTAGTCTGCCTTGAGGTTAGGAATGCCTACTGTAGAGGAATAGTAAGTAACACAGAGCAAAATGCAATTATGTGCTGTAACCAACAGCAACTAATAGTATACCAGTTTTCATTAGCCTGACCTCACTAGAGTAGTAAACGCAGACTTCCGATTGGTTTCTGTTGGTTATAACAAATTGCTGTTCTCTGCACCATGCCATAATAGAAGTTGAATTGCTTTTCATAAGCAACTGAGTAGTATTATGTTAGAATGGTAGTCACATCTGAACTTTGGAAATCAGATTGTTCAAATGTCATCCGAGTACAATTGGCAGTTTTCTCAGTAATAAATATGTGAAAAGTTATCCCTGTATGAGAAGAGTACTATCCTGCCCTACTGTCCTTTTTTTCCAGCTACAAAGAGATTCCTCTCTCCTTCCAAGACTTAATGGCTGGTAGAGAAAGGGAATACATTCCTGTGTAATTAATGCAAGGTTGGTTAGACTGGTTGATTGATCCGGCTGGCAGAGTAGTAGTGTCAGATTACATCCTCTAAAGAATATGACGGAAATTAGGGTCATAAAATAATTTCATACATGTTCTTCCTGGTTTCTGTAGTGAGGAAAGAGTTATATAGCAAGCAAGTAACATAGTGGGACATTTACTAAGCAGTGATAAGAGCGGAGAAGTGAGCCAGTGGAGAAGTTGCCCCATCAACCAATCAGCAGCTCTGTATAATTGTAAAGTATGCAAATTACAGATGTTCCTTCAGTGCTGATTGGTTGCCATGGGCACTTCTCCACTCTTATCACTGCTTAGTAAATGTCCCCCATAGTCACTAACACCTTCTAATAGGCTTATCCAGCAATCACAACAAGACCCACTGTCAAAACAAACTATTCACTTGTGGAACAAACACTTTGAAGTTTATTCCAGCATCCAAAATACTGTGCATTGTATAAAGGGGACAGGTTAAAATAACCTCACTGAATGAACCATTACATAGAACATTTAACTTTAAAGTCACAAACAAATGTCAACACCAATAACAAATCAAGGTAAACATAGACTCTTTACCTGGCAGGCATAAAGTGATTGGTACAGATGGAAATAAAGTGCTCATTTGCATGATCATTATTAGCATACAAAAAAACAAAGATAAATATACACATTACAGAGCGGTTCCCCTCTAACAGCTCATCCATGTGATCACTATTCCAGCAACACACATTTACCAATCGATCATCTACCAAACTATGGCTGCTGACTGTAAGGAACATTACTGCACACACAGTCATTACAAACTGTAAACGATGTTCATATAAAAGTACTTATTTAGCAACCACAGTGCTCAGTGCTGCCCACTAGGCCGCGCAACGTAGGGAAAGAAGGTAGAACAGAGGACCGCCTGTACATGGATAAACAGAACACATCCTAGGAAACAGGATCTGGATGAGGAGCAATCTCACATTGGCTCTAAGCAGAAATCTCCAACAAAGCAAACCTATGACCAACGCCGTAATGCCAGGAGATAGAGGCTATAGTACGTTCCATATACAGATTCCCAGCAATCTGGGGCCAACATGAAATGGTGGAGATAAGAGCCATATACAAAGTATGGGCCAATACATTCTCTCCCAATGGAAAGAGCTCAGAGCATTTTACGCTAGTACCCGGGAAACTATTTTTTTGGCATGTAAGTTGCATAAACTTGTATTACAGTGGGCTACGGAGAGATATTGGGGTCTATGTACTAAGCCTTGGAGAGAGATAAAGTACCAGCCAATCAACTCCCATTCATTTTCAAAAATGGCAGCTAGGAGCGGATTGGCTGGTACTTTATCTCTTTTAGTACATAGACACAAACCTCCAATTGTGCTTACACACAGAACTTCTCCCCGCACACCAGTAATAACTAAGATTACCAGTGTATAAAACAAACAAGTAAGGTAAAGCACACCTTCTAGCACCAACCTGCCATTATAGGATTACTGCATGTCCATACTACAAATAAAGCCCCTATGCACACTATATAAACACAACACACTCACTATGGGGAGAGAACACACACACACACTAATAGGCTGATGCCAACTGGAATGAGCCACAGACACTATAAAGCACTAAACAAAAATAAATGACAGAGGCAATGCCCACACAGAGATACACACACTGGATACTATGGTTATATTTAACAGATGCCCTGCGAGTCCCAGAAATGCCAGTGTCCGGGTGAAGGAAGCCCCATACATGCCCGTGGCTCTGTGGAAAGGTGACATGCTCCCCCCGGGATACTGGGATGTGCCATGGACCCCTAGAGATGATGCTGCTGGCAGGGCAGAGGCCATGGGGCAGATTACTGGCGCAACTGTATGTGCTGGCAGCGGAGGGATACTCACCACACATGGTCGCCGGACTATACACAGGTCACTACTGGGTGTCACTATCAGTCTGCGGCTGGACGGCATAAACCACCCTACATAAGGATCACAGACCGTGTGCGTGACGTCATGAGAGCAATCCTCATTACTCCTATTGGCCTCTTGCCTGCCCGTCATTCCCGGCAAAGCCGGCTATTGGGCACTCCCCTACATTGGTCCTGCCTTCAGCGCGGCCTCCTCCTGCGATTGGCTGTAGTGGCAGTAGGCGCTGCTTGCTGCTGGCAGCAGTGACGTGGCCGGATCCAACTCTATCAGGACACCAGGGAAACTGTGACTCCACAGGGTGGGCGGGGCTGTGAGAGTGTGATGGGCGGAGTCAGTGGCGTCAGTGGCGCTTTAACCCGTTCATGATTTTATTTTACTGATCTGCAGGAACTAATCTCCCGCACTCAGCCCGCTATTATGTCAAGACACACTACAGGCAGCCATACATCCCCACCCTCGGTCCTCAAGGCACGCTATCAGTGCAGGCTTTCCTGTCATCCAGGCTTCAGCACAATGGCTAAATCAAAATAACTGAGATACCAATTAACAGTGCCGTAACTAGGTATTTTAGCGCTGTGTGCAAAAAATGGCATTGGCCCTACGGTGCACAGTAGTCTCCATTATTCTAATTACGTCGCACAGTAGCGCCGCTGCACCAGGTAGAGCCCCTTTTACACATTACGGCAGACAGCGTCCCCCTTTTTACACATTATGGCAGACAGAATTAGGGAGGCCAATCCCGGGATCGGCGGGATCCCGGGATTTGGGCCCAAAAATGCCGGGATTTGAATCCCGGGATTAGAGCTTCCAATCCCGGGATTCAAGGGATTACAGAGCGCATGTGTGGGAGGGTGGGTGTAAGTAATGACACTTACGATTAGGCGGACGGCCGCGGCAGCCATGGACTCACTGAACGCGGGAGCACTTCAAATGTAGCGCCGGCCGCCAGCCAATCAGAGCTGGCGGCTCGGCAGCCAATCAGGGAAGCTGCCGCAGCAGCGGCAGCCAATCAGGAGCCACTGCTGCGACCGCTTCCCTGATTGGCTGCCGGTCCGCAAGCTCTGGTTGGCTGGCGGCCAGCGCTTCATTTGAAATGATCCCGCGTTCAGTGAGTCCATGGCTGCTGCGGCCGCCCGCCTAATAGTGTCATTACTTACACCCACCCTCCCTCTCGCGCCGCTACCAACCCTTCCGCGCCGCTACCTACATCCTCCCTCCCGCACCACTACCTACACCCACCCTCCCGCACTGCTACCTACCCCCTCCCTACCTCCCGCACCGCTACCTACACCCTCCCTACCTCCCGCACCACTACCTACACCCTCCCTACCTCCCACACCACTACCTACACCCTCCCTCCAGCGCTGCTCCCTACAACCTTCACTAGTCCCTACTGCAATCCCGGGATTGACCGTTTTTCAATCCCGAATCCCGGGATTGAAAAAACGGCCCGGGATTGGCCTCCCTAGACAGAATAGAGAGAGAGAGAGAGAGAGATAGAGTGAGGGAGAGAGACAGATAGATAGATAGATAGATAGATAGATAGATAGATAGATAGATAGATAGATAGATAGATCAGGGGCGGAACTGTGGGAGGCAGTGGAGTCGGCTGCCGCCGGGCTCCTGACCACAAGGGGGCGCATCTCCTCCACTGTCTCCCGCAGCCTGAGAACTGCGCTGCTATTGTGGACGGAGGAGCAGTCACTGACACGGAAGCTGCCTCCTGTAGGGAGAGATGGCACTGGCTGCAGCTAGGGGGAGCTCCAGAGCACAGCTCCTCTTCTAGCCAGCCGAGGGAAGCTCTCTGCTCCGTCAGCCTGATGATGAAAGCCAAAGGTAGACACTGTGTGGGGGGTAGGGGAGAGGTGTATTTGGGGGGAAGCACTGTGTTTTGTGTGTGCTTGTTTTTAAGTGAGGTGTGTGTGTGTTTTTAATGAAAGTTGTGCATTCAAGTAAAAGGCATGTGTGTGAGTGATGTGTGTGTGTGTAAGTGAGAGACATGTGTATGTAAGTGAGAGGCATGTATGTGTGTGTAAGTGGGAGGCATGTGTATGTAAGAGAGACTTGTGTGTGTAAGTGAAAGAGACGTGTGTGTGTGTGTGTGTTTAAGTGAATGAGGCGTTTGTGTTTTTTTTATATATATATCTAGTGTTCACGCTAGGTGTCTGCACCTTTTTTTAGACAGATGAATCCCACCCTGCCCGTTTTTGTGCGCCCTACCAACCCGCCGTTTTCTGCCTGCCGTACCCCGCCACGCCGCCAGACCCAGCCGTGCGCCGCCGGACCCGGTAAGCACATGAGAGTCCCCCTGGGCTAAATTAACCTTGTAAGTATTTTGCAGCTGTAAACTTCAATCTCAGTGCTCTCTACCTGGTGCAGTGTGCCTCAGTGCTCTCTACCTGGTGCAGTGTGCCTCAGTGCTCTCTACCTGGTGCAGTGTGTCTCAGTGCTCTCTACCTGGTGCAGTGTGCCTCAGTGCTCTCTACCTGGTGCAGTGTGCCTCAGTGCTCTCTACCTGGTGCAGTGTGCCTCAGTGCTCTCTACCTGGTGCAGTGTGCCTCAGTGCTCTCTACCTGGTGCAGTGTGCCTCAGTGCTCTCTACCTGGTGCAGTGTGCCTCAGTGCTCTCTACCTGGTGCAGTGTGCCTCAGTGCTCTCTACCTGGCGCAATGTGTATAACGTGCTCTATCTGTCGCAGTGTGTAGGAGGTTCTATCTGGTGCAATGTGTATTAGGTGCACTACCGTGTGGTGTAATGTGAATTGCCACTATTATGAAACAACGCCGCTAGATTTTTGGAGCGCGCCTTCGGCGCGGACTGTCCATGTTTTGGCCCATAGGTATGGGAGCACCAAGCATTATAGTATGTACCTAAGTTTGCCCATCCCTCCCCGTGATCAGCACCCTGCCGTAAAAAAAATCCTACAGTGAACACTAATTATATCGGCACACCACTGCGCCAAAGCATCTCCATCGAGACCTGCTGGCGGGTGAGGGAGCACTGTAGGTGTACTATAATGGTATGCTGGTGTCTGTTTTATTGTAATAACTGACTTGGTGTGCATCCACTTTGTATGTGTATCTATATTACTACTGGGAAAGGTACCTGAGCACGCTGCTACTGTTCACCCTTAGTGCCGGATAGCTACATATGGTATGTGTGTGTATGTGTATATGTAGGGGGGCACCAACATTTATCATGCCTCCGGGCGACTGGGACGAACTTACGCCACTGAGATAGATAGATAGATAGATAGATAGATACTTACCATCTCTCCCCGCTGGCTTAGGCAGTCAGGCTCCTCGGTGCTGGCTGATCCCGGGCAGGGGAAAAGGAGGAGGAGGGTGGGGGTCTGGAGCCGCAGCAGTGCTATGTAATTGGTAGCAGCGCCGCTACAGCAGTCCCTCTCCTTCCCCATTGGCTGCCCGCCGCTGCTGTGAATGCTGGGATGAGGGAAGCGCATCCCAGCATTCACAGCAGCTCCGGCCAGCCAATGCGGAGGGAGAGGGACTGCTGCAGCGGCGCCGCTACCAATTACATAGCACTGCTGCGGCTCGAGTCCCCCTCCCTCCTCCTCCTACTACGGGTCCTCCTCTGACGCTGCTCCTCTTCTTCTCCGGCGGCGCACACAGCACAGGCGGCTTGTAATGAGTCAATTTGACTCATTACAAGCCACTGACATAGTTGCTGGCCGTGCGCCCTCAGGGCGTCTGAGCTATGTACCAGGCACACCTGGCACACACGTAGTTATGGCTCTACCAATTAAGTCACCTGTGCTCAAGCATGGCTATTACTGAAACCTGGACTGTGTGTCTGGAGGACCGAGGTTGGGAATGTCTGTACTACATACTGTATACAGCAGCTATCCATAGCTAGTAGCTGCACGTCTAACTATAGCTGAATAATGCTCATTCCACTATCCCTAGCGGGTGTAATATGATTGGACGGCTGTGGGATCCTGGTGCCCAGCATACTGGTGCCGGGATCCCGACCGCCGGAATGCCAGCAGTGGGGCGAGTGCAAAATAGTCCCTTGCGGGCTCGCTGCGCTCCCCATTCTATTTATTCTCCCACCAGGGGTGTCGTGGACAGAACACAACAAGAGGGAGAATATTTGTCGGTATCCAGGCGGTCGGGATCCCGACAGTCGGTATATCGAGTGCCACCCTCCCTAGCCTCTCCTATGCTTATAGCTGTATAATGCTAATTTCTCTGTTATTATTATTTTATTTAAGAACAGTTTCTTATATAGCTTAGCATATTCTTTTGAGCTTTACGACCGGAACTGGGTGATAACAGACAGACATAGAGGTAGGAGGGCCCAGCTCGCAAGTTTACAATCTCTAGGGAATACAGGGAAGCAGGTATTGATACACAAGGATGGGTGTGGTATGCTAGACTGGCGGTCAGCATACAGACGCCGAGATCCCAAAAGCGGAATCCCGGCGGGGGAAGGTGAGTGCAGCAACACGCTTCGGTCGCCACGGGTTCTCTTCCCACTCTATGGGTGTCGTGGACACCCACAACTGGGAATAGTCCCTGTTGGTCGGCAAGCTGACCATTGGGATTGTGAGGCTTCGGGATGTAGGGGGAGGTTATGTGACCGTCTGTATCCTGACCACCGGTCACATGATTACATCCCCACAAGGATAGGTGCTACCTATTGCATAATGGTCCGGTCAGATTGCAAAGGTTCTTACTGGGCTGTATGATCTAGTTGCACAACAATAATGCTGGCATATTGCTCATTCCCCTATACATACCTAGTCCTCTACCTATAGTTATGATGGGTTCGGTATGATTTACCGGCGGCAGGAATGCCGGCTGTAAATATACCGACAGCGGCATCCCATCTGGCAACAAGGCGATCACAAAGAGTCCTCTTGCGGGCTTGCTGCGCTCACCACAAGTTAGATTCCCACTCTATGAGTGTTGTGGACACCCACAAATAGGAATAGCCCCTGTGCGCCAGAATTCTAGATGTTGGCATTGTCGGCTGTTGGGATTCCGGTGTCGGCAAATTAACTGCATCCTATTATGATCCCATTGTGGGTGGGAGAAAGTGACTGCACTGTTGGGTCCACACAGGGGTTGCCAACAGACAATAGAAGCCTGTGCCACAAATGTAAGCATGCAGACTAGGAGGAGGTTTGACTGCGCAAACAAATAGGAAGATAATGGTCTGTCCAAATCTCATTCCCACCAAAATCAGCACCGCCAGGCTCACAACTGAGGCCTTGTAATTTGTTCCAACTCCAACTGGACTACCATCGATGGTCTCCATCAATCAGTAACTGGTCTGTAATCTCTTCCCTACTACCGATTCTACTCCAGTCCGGGTGGTTTCCAGTGATGTGCACCGGAAATTTTTCGGGTTTTGTGTTTTGGTTTTGGGTTCGGTTCCGAGGCCGTGTTTTGGATTCGGACGCGTTTTGGCAAAACCTCACCGAAAATTTTTTGTCGGATTCGGGTGTGTTTTGGATTCGGGTGTTTTTTTCAAAAAACCCTAAAAAACAGCTTAAATCATAGAATTTGGGGGTCATTTTGATCCCATAGTATTATTAACCTCAATAACCATAATTTCCACTCATTTCCAGTCTATTCTGAACACCTCACACCTCACAATATTATTTTTAGTCCTAAAATTTGCACCGAGGTCGCTGGATGGCTAAGCTAAGCGACACAAGTGGCCGACACAAACACCTGGCCCATCTAGGAGTGGCACTGCAGTGTCAGGCAGGATGGCACTTGAAAAAAATTGTCCCCAAACAGCACATGATGCAAAGAAAAAAAGAGGCGCAATGAGGTAGCTGTGTGACTAAGCTAAGCGACCCAAGTGGCCGACACAAACACCTGGCCCATCTATGAGTGGCACTGCAGTGTCAGACAGGATGGCACTTGAAAAAAATACTCCCCAAACAGCACATGATGCAAAGAAAAAAAGAGGCGCACCAAGGTCGCTGTGTGACTAAGCTAAGTGACACAAGTGGCCGACACAAATACCTGGCCCATCTAGGAGTGGCACTGCAGTGTCACGCAGGATGGCCCTTCAAAAAAATACTCCCCAAACAGCACACGATGCAAAGAAAAAAAGAGGCGCAATGAGGTAGCTGTGTGACTAAGCTAAGCGACCCTAGTGGCCGACACAAACACCTGGCCCATCTAGGAGGGGCACTGCAGTGTCACGCAGGATGGCCCTTCAAAAAAATACTCCCCAAACAGCACATGACGCAAAGAAAAAAAGAGGCGCAATGAGGTAGCTGTGTGACTAAGATAAGCGACCCAAGTGGCCGACACAAACACCTGGCCCATCAAGGAGTGGCACTGCAGTGTCAGACAGGATGGCACTTCAAAAAAATACTCCCCAAACAGCACATGATGCAAAGAAAAATGAAAGAAAAAAGAGGTGCAAGATGGAATTGTCCTTGGGCCCTCCCAACCACCCTTATGTTGTATAAACAGGACATGCACACTTTAACGAACCCATCATTTCAGCGACAGGGTCTGCCACACGACTGTGACTGAAATGACTGGTTGGTTTGGGCCCCCACCAAAAAAGAAGCAATCAATCTCTCCTTGCACAAACTGGCTCTACAGAGGCAAGATGTCCACCTCATCATCATCGACCGATTCATCACCCCTTTCACTGTGTACATCCCCCTCCTCACAGATTATTAATTCATCCCCACTGAAATCCACCATCTCAGGTCCCCGTGCACTTTCTGGAGGCAATTGCTGCTGGTAAATGTCTCCACGGAGGAATTGATTATAATTCATTTTAATGAACATCATCTTCTCCACATTTTCTGGAAGTAACCTCGTACGCCGATTGCTGACAAGGTGAGCGGCGGCACTAAACACTCTTTCAGAGTACACACTGGAGGGAGGGCAACTTAGGTAGAATAAAGCCAGTTTCTGCAAGGGCCTCCAAATTGCCTCTTTTTCCTGCCAGTATACGTACGGACTGTCTGACGTGCCTACTTGGATGCGGTCACTCATATAATCCTCCACCATTCTTTCAATGGTGAGAGAATCATATGCAGTGACAGTAGACGACATGTCAGTAATCGTTGGCAGGTCCTTCAGTCCGGACCAGATGTCAGCACTCGCTCCAGACTGCCCTGCATCACCGCCAGCGGGTGGGCTCGGAATTATTAGCCTTTTCCTCGCACCCCCAGTTGCGGGAGAATGTGAAGGAGGAGCTGTTGACGGGTCACGTTCCGCTTGACTTGATAATTTTCTCACCAGCAGGTCTTTGAACCCCTGCAGACTTGTGATTGCCGGAAAGAGAGATACAACGTAGGTTTTAAATCTAGGATCGAGCACGGTGGCCAAAATGTAGTGCTCTGATTTCAACAGATTGACCACCCGTGAATCCTGGTTAAGCGAATGAAGGGCTCCATCCACAAGTCCCACATGCCTAGCGGAATCGCTCTGTTTTAGCTCCTCCTTCAATGTCTCCAGCTTCTTCTGCAAAAGCCTGATGAGGGGAATGACCTGACTCAGGCTGGCAGTGTCTGAACTGACTTCACGTGTGACAAGTTCAAAGGGTTGCAGAACCTTGCACAACGTTGAAATCATTCTCCACTGCGCTTGAGACAGGTGCATTCCACCTCCTTTGCCTATATCGTGGCCAGATGTATAGGCTTGAAAGGCCTTTTGCTGCTCCTCCATCCTCTGAAGCATATAGAGGGTTGAATTCCACCTCGTTACCACCTCCTGCTTCAGATGATGGCAGGGCAGGTTCAGGTGTGTTTGGTGGTGCTCCAGTCTTCTGTACGCGGTGCCTGAACTCCGAAAGTGGCCCGCAATTCTTCGGGCCACCGACAGCATCTCTTGCACGCCCCTGTCGTTTTTTAAATAATTCTGCACCACCAAATTCAAGGTATGTGCAAAACATGGGACGTGCTGGAATTTGCCCAGATGTAATGCACGCACAATATTGCTGGCGTTGTCCGATGTCACAAATCCCCAGGAGAGTCCAATTGGGGTAAGCCATTCTGCGATGATCTTCCTCAGTTGCCGTAAGAGGTTTTCAGCTGTGTGCGTATTCTGGAAAGCGGTGATACAAAGCGTAGCCTGCCTAGGAACGAGTTGGCGTTTGCGAGATGCTGCTACTGGTGCCGCCGCTGTTGTTCTTGCAGCGGGAGGCAATACATCTACCCAGTGGGCTGTCACAGTCATATAGTCCTGAGTCTGCCCTGCTCCACTTGTCCACATGTCCGTGGTTGAGTGGACATTGGGTACAACTGCATTTTTTAGGACACTGGTGACTCTTTTTCTGAGGTCTGTGTACATTCTCGGTATCGCCTGCCTAGAGAAATGGAACCTAGATGGTATTTGGTACCGGGGACACAGTACCTCAATCAAGTCTATAGTTGGCTCTGAAGTAACGATGGATACCGGAACCACGTTTCTCACCGCCCAGGCTGCCAAGGCCTCAGTTATCCGCTTTGCAGCAGGATGACTGCTGTGATATTTCATCTTCCTCGCAAAGGACTGTTGGACAGTCAATTGCTTACTGGAAGTAGTACAAGTGGTCTTCTGACTTCCCCTCTGGGATGCCGATTGACTCCCAGCTGCAACAACAGCAGCGCCAGCAGCAGTAGGCGTTACACTCAAGGATGCATTGGAGGAATCCCAGGCAGGAGAGGACTCGTCAGACTTGCCAGTGACATGGCCTGCAGGACTATTGGCTTTCCTGGGTAAGGAGGAAATTGACACTGAGGGAGTTGGTGGTGTGGTTTGCGGGAGCTTGGTTACAAGAGGAAGGGATTTAGTGGTCAGTGGACTGCTTCCGCTGTCGCCCAAAGTTTTTGAACTTGTCACTGACTTATGATGAATGCGCTGCAGGTGACGTATAAGTGAGGATGTTCCGAGGTGGTTAACGTCCTTACCCCTACTTATTACAGCTTGACAAAGGCAACACACGGCTTGACACCTGTTGTCCGCACTTTTGTTGAAATAATTCCACACCGAAGAGCTGATTTTTTTTGTATTTTGACCAGGCATGTCAATGGCCATATTCGTCCCACGGACAACAGGTGTCTCCCCGGGTGCCTGACTTAAACAAACCACCTCACCATCAGAATCCTCCTTGTCAATTTCCTCCCCAGCAACACCCATATCCTCATCCTGGTGTACTTCAACACTGACATCTTCAATTTGACTATCAGGAACTGGACTGCTGGTGCTCCTTCCAGCACTTGCAGGGGGGTGCAAATGGTGGAAGGCGCAAGCTCTTCCCGTCCAGTGTTGGGAAGGTCAGGCATCGCAACCGACACAATTGGACTCTCCTTGGGGATTTGTGATTTCGAAGAACGCACAGTTCTTTGCTGTGCTTTTGCCAGCTTAAGTCTTTTCTTTTTTCTAGCGAGAGGATGAGTGCTTCCATCCTCATGTGAAGCTGAACCACTAGCCATGAACATAGGCCAGGGCCTCAGCCGTTCCTTGCCACTCCGTGTCGTAAATGGCATATTGGCAAGTTTACGCTTCTCCTCAGACGCTTTTAATTTTGATTTTTGGGTCATTTTACTGATCTTTTGTGTTTTGGATTTTACATGCTCTGTACTATGACATTGGGCATCGGCCTTGGCAGACGACGTTGATGGCATTTCATCGTCTCGGCCATGAATAGTGGCAGCAGCTTCAGCACGAGGTGGAAGTGGATCTTGATCTTTCCCTATTTTTTTAACCTCCACATTTTTGTTCTCCATATTTTAATGCGCACAACTAAAAGGCACCACAGGTATACAATGTAGATGGATGGATAGTATACTTTATGGACGACGAGTGACGACACAGAGGTAGGTACAGCAGTGGCCTACCGTACTGCTATATACAGTATAATGGACCTGGTGGACACTGTCAGCAGACTGCATTTATAGTATAAAGAAAAAAAGACACCACAGGTATACAATGTAGATGGATGGATAGTATACTTATGGACGACGAGTGATGACACAGAGGTAGGTACAGCAGTGGCCTACCGTACTGCTATATACAGTATAATGGACCTGGTGGACACTGTCAGCAGACTGCGTTTATAGTATAAAGAAAAAAAGACACCACAGGTATACAATGTAGATGGATGGATAGTATACTTATGGACGACGAGTGACGACACAGAGGTAGGTACAGCAGTGGCCTACCGTACTGCTATATACAGTATAATGGACTTGGTGGACACTGTCAGCAGACTGCGTTTATAGTATAAAGAAAAAAAGACACCACAGGTATACAATGTAGATGGATGGATAGTATACTTATGGACGACGAGTGACGACACAGAGGTAGGTACAGCAGTGGCCTACCGTACTGCTATATACAGTATAATGGACCTGGTGGACACTGTCAGCAGACTGCGTTTATAGTATAAAAAAAAAGACACCACAGGTATACAATGTAGATGGATGGATAGTATACTTATGGACGACGAGTGACGACACAGAGGTAGGTACAGCAGTGGCCTACCGTACTGCTATATACAGTATAATGGACCTGGTGGACACTGTCAGCAGACTGCGTTTATAGTATAAAGAAAAAAAGACACCACAGGTATACAATGTAGATGGATGGATAGTATACTTATGGACGACGAGTGACGACACAGAGGTAGGTACAGCAGTGGCCTACCGTACTGCTATATACAGTATAATGGACCTGGTGGACACTGTCAGCAGACTGCGTTTATAGTATAAAGAAAAAAAGACACCACAGGTATACAATGTAGATGGATGGATAGTATACTTATGGACGACGAGTGACGACACAGAGGTAGGTACAGCAGTGGCCTACCGTACTCCTATATACAGTATAATGGACCTGGTGGACACTGTCAGCAGACTGCGTTTATAGTATAAAGAAAAAAAGACACCACAGGTATACAATGTAGATGGATGGATAGTATACTTATGGACGACGAGTGACGACACAGAGGTAGGTACAGCAGTGGCCTACCGTACTGCTATATACAGTATAATGGACCTGGTGGACACTGTCAGCAGACTGCGTTTATAGTATAAAAAAAAAAAGACACCACAGGAGTCTTTTTCAGGCAGACAAATGTATACTGGTGGTCACTGTCAGCAAAACTGTGCACTGTACTCCTGCTATAGCTGCTCCCCAGTCCCCACAATTAAGCAGTGTGAGCACTCAGCACAGATATATCATGCAGCACACTGAGCACAGATATGGTATGGAGCGTTTTTTTCAGGCAGAGAACGGATAAAAAACTGGTGGTCACTATTAGCAAAACTCTGCACTGTACTCCTCCTAACAGCTGCTCCCCAATCCTCCCCACAATAAGCTAAGCAATCAGATCAACTGTGTAGTATATAACTATATAAACGGAGAGGACGCCAGCCACGTCCTCTCCCTATCAATCTCAATGCACGTGTGAAAATGGCGGCGACGCGCGGCTGCTTATATAGAATCCGAATCTCGCGAGAATCCGACAGCGGGATGATGACGTTCGGGCGCGCTCGGGTTAACCGAGCCATACGGGAGAATCCGAGTATGGCTCGGACCCGTCTAAAAAGGGTGAAGTTCGGGGGGGTTCGGTTTCATGCACAGATTTCTTATCAAAACTCCAGTTTTAGCTTCATCCATGCCCCTGCTAGACCCAAGTGTCCCGTTACGGATCAGTAACCACAGACTTCAGTGACAAACCTGTATCAGCTGTAGGCACTGGAAGCGTTATATGCAGAGCTGCCCACCCTCTTCTTCCAGACTAAACCAGGCTGTCTCTTGTCTAGTGAGAGTTCATGGATTTGCTATATATGGTTGGCAGGACTGATTAAGTACAGGGTGTGAGCAGCCAGGTTGGCACAACAGGGTGCGTGGTTCCGGGAATGGGGACGTGTAGATGATTGCGTTATCGCAGCACCGTCCCCCCGCTATACATTGACAACATTATCGGCACCAATCATGCCACCACACACTTTTCCTCAGTAAGCAGGAGACTGCGGTGGCTACAGGGGTGTGTAGACAGCTGCAGGATGGGGGATGGGGGGGGGGGGCGATAAGTGTAAGCAGTCTGCAGGAGACCTGCCCACTTTTCCAGGTGGCCAGGCATGCCAACAGATTTTGGGAGCCTCCCAGCCATTCCAGGACAGTAGGCAAGTATGTCATGCGATAGGTGAATCCATGTGACCAGAGTATTATTTTGCAACCAATACAGCCTAGATTTAGTGCAGACATGTGGGTATGATTACTAAGGGGAGGCACTCAATATACCGGCTGTCGGGATCCCAGCGCTCAGCATACTGGCACCAGGATCTCGACAGCCGGTATACCGACAACTATTCTCCCCCTTGAGGTGTCCACGACACCTCTCCACGACTCCCCTGGAGGGAGAATAAACAGCGTGCAACCTGCAATGGGCTCTTTTGCGCTCACCCCACTGACGGCATTCCAGCGGTTGGGATCCTGGTTCCGGTATGCTCTGTGCCGGGATCCCGCCCTCCGGCCAATCGTAGTACACCCATTACTAAGTGGCAGCTTTGCAAAGCCATCCTGGCCGCAGGATTTTAAATTGCAGGAGTGTTTTGCATTTAATATTATTGCCCTTTAAAATCCTATGGTAAATATACCCCTTTATCTCCTGGAATGACAAATTTGCATCCCAGTTGCAATCCCATCCACAAATCTGGTGCCTGTTACATAAAAAGAGTAAACTCCATGCTTTATTTACTTACTGGTGGCCAGATGTCTTGTTTAATTAAGGGGATTATTCTAGACTTTTGTTGGCTTTATTATCCAAATGGACTACGATTGATGAGGAAAAAATATTTTATTATATATTTAAAAAAGTTGGCAAATAGGGTTTGATAAGTGTTTAATTTTCTTTTTACTGTTTTGGTAAAATGGGCAACGGTTTTAGGGACTCACCCGCTCACAGTGTTCCAGAGATTCTAGGCTGAGACTTTAACTAGACAGGATAAACATGTACAAAGGGGGTCATTCCGAGTTGTTCGCTCGTTATTTTTTTCTCGCAACAGAGCGATTAGTCGCTAATGCGCATGCGCAATGTCCGCAGTGCGACTGCGCCAAGTAAATTTGCTATGCAGTTAGGTATTTTACTCACGGCATTACGAGGTTTTTTCTTCGTTCTGGTGATCGTATTGTGATTGACAGGAAGTGGGTGTTTCTGGGCGGAAACTGGCCGTTTTATGGGTGTGTGCGAAAAAACGCTGCCGTTTCTGGGAAAAACGCGGGAGTGGCTGGAGAAACGGAGGAGTGTCTGGGCGAACGCTGGGTGTGTTTGTGACGTCAAACCAGGAACGAAACTGACTGAACTGTTCGCAGATGCCGAGTAAGTCTGGAGCTACTCAGAAACTGCTAAGAAGTGTCTTTTCGCAATTCTGCTAATCTTTCGTTCGCAATTTTGATAAGCTAAGATTCACTCCCAGTAGGCGGCAGCTTAGCGTGTGCAAAGCTGCTAAAAGCAGCTTGCGAGCGAACAACTCGGAATGACCCCCAAAGTCGGATCTTGGGCTGAGAAAAAGCAGCGGCTGCTATATCATAGCACTTCATGTAGAAATTATGGGGTGGATGTATCAAAGCTTGGAGAGAGATAATGTGGAGAGAGTACCAACAAATCAGATTCTAACAGTAATTTTTCAAACACATCCTGACACATGTCAGGTGCTGATTGGTTGGTACTTTCTCTCATCACTTTATTTCTACCCAAGGTTTGATACATCTCCCCCTCAGACTCATTCGCACACTGATGTACAAATGTCACGCATCAAAATGATCAGTGCAATCTAGCAAAGTAGTTTTGTTGCTTTGATGTTGTATTTGTGCGAACAAGGGGCATGATTCATTTGTGGTTGGAGGAGGCATCGCTGCTGCTTCTTTGGACTTCCACTAATATGGAATGCAGGAGGCATTTGATATAAGGACGTAGCATCGAATCATTTGCGACTCAAACAGCCGGGGTGTTTGACCCATGGGGTTGTGCAAGCCGGCCGTGCCGTTCCTACAATAATGGCAGGAAATCTACTGATGAAGAGCCTCTGTTTTTGGGAGTCGCCTCCCCAAATGTCAGTAGACTGTCAATCACTGATAGTCTGCAGCCGTGGTGTGTCCATCGAGGCAAGACCCTACTGCACATGCGCAGTATTGGTCCGCCGCAAAATACTTAACATCTGTACTTTGTAATATATGCCACAGATCCAATTGGATCTGCATTAGGCCCAAGGTGCACATTTTTAGCGAAAAATAGTTGTCCGTGACATTAAACGCTGAGAGGGGCTGAGGCCACAGTGTATGAGGATACATATGTAATGTGTGGGGTCTTCAACAGCTACCACAGAAGTCTGAGAACTACTAATATCTGTTTGACAATGTAATCATGACTAGTTGTGCAGGGATGTAGTTAAAATGCAGCCAGATGGGATCCCAGGGATTGAAATACCGACGCTGGAGCTCAGGATCTCAGTGTCAGTATACCGACGCCCGTAATCTCAAACCTTTTTCCAGTGAGATGCGCTCATGTCCTGCCGCACATGGGGGGTTAGGTTTAGTCATTAGATGGGGGGTTAGGGTGCAGAGACGGGAAGGGTATGGTTAGGTACCGGGGAAGGGGGGTTAGGTTTAGGCATTAGATGGGGGGTTAGGGTGCAGAGATGGGAAGGGTATGGTTAGGTACCGTGGAGGGGGGGTTAGGTTTAGGCATTAGAAGGGGGGTTAGGGTGCAGGGACGGGAAGGGTATGGTTAGGTACTGGGGAGGGTGGTTAGGGTTAGGCACCACCGGGGAGGGTTAGGCACCCACAAGGGAGGGTTAGGGTAGGGGGCAGGGGAGGGTTAGGGTACTTTTGGAGGGGCTGTCGGGATTCTGATGGCCGGGATACCGCTGTCAGGATTCTAACCACCGGCATCCCGCCTATCGGGATATCATACTTTCTCTTACGTCCTAGTGGATGCTGGGGTCCATTTAGTACCATGGGGTATAGACGGCAGTGGCATGCAGTGAGGTCAGTGGCTGGTGAGGCACAACATCCATAATATATGCCGAGGCCCGCCATTGACCCCTACCACCACCGAGCTGATGTCCTCTACCGCTCCACAAACTGATGCCCACTACCACCACAGAAGCCAATGTCCTCCAAAATCGCCACCATCAACCACCCCGGCCCCCTTGCCACTAATTTGCATCTCAGTCCGATGCAGCCAAAACCCGCAGCCTGCCTGATTAAACTTGCAAAGAGCAGGCAGCTAATATATTGTCAATTTTATAAAATAAAAAATAAATATTATGAAGAGGGTGACGCCAAGGAAAGGAGGACATCAGCGGGTGAAAGACAGATGGTGACACTGACAGCATTGGGTGGCGGAGAGGGTGACACTGACAGCATTGGGTGACAGGGAAAGGTTGACGCCGGGGAGAGGGTGACAGCAGTGGGTGACAGAGAGAGGGTGACACGGACAGCATTGGGTGACACTGACAGCATTGGGTGACAGGGAGAGGGTGACACTGGGGAGAGGGTGACAGCAGTGTGTGACAGAGAGAGGGTGATGCTGGGGAGAGGGTGACAGGGAGAGCATGACACTGACAGGATAACAGGCAATAAGCCTGTGTGTTCAATGACTTAGCGTGCCTACCATTCATGGATTGTTTAAATATATAAATATATATATACTGTACTTCCAATGGTTTGGTATAGTTAAAGTAGGCTGTGTGCCCTTGCAGAGTTAAACAGAGTCCAGGTATGGGTGTTGCTGAGGCAAAACCACACAGCACAGCACTGCAGCATGTAATATTGAGCAATTTATTCCTTCAAAGTTTTGGCGTCTCTGATACACTGTCAACTGAGACCCCAAAACGTTGAAGCAATACATTTTCTCTATTACATGCTGCAGTGCTGTCGTCTTGCCTCAGCAACACCCATACATGGACTGTGTGTACATACACTTACATAATATATACCAGTGTCCCTGATACAGGGCCGGCTCCAGGCACGTTCAAATTGAGCTGCCGCGCGGGGCGCCACCCTTAATGGGCGCCGCGCGCTGGCGCCGCCATTTTCGTTCCTGGAGCCGGCCCTGTGCTGCGCTGCCCGGCCTATTGTGTCCTTGTGCGCTGTGCGGCGCCGGCATCTGACGTCAGACGCCAGCGCAGCGCACATAGCGCACACCACCCGCACCGCCGCCACACCGCCCGCGGCCCTGCTCCCTCAGACAGCAGCACTCCTCTCCCTCCCAGCGCAGCAGGTATTGGGGGCATTATGGATGGCATTATGTGGGGGCTGCACTGTGGGGTCATATCTGCACTGTGGGGGCATTCATTTATCAGGCACTGTGCGGGCACTTATTTATCAGGCACTGTGGGGTCATATCTGCACTGTGGGGGCATTCATTTATCAGGCACTGTGCGGGCATTTATTTATCAGGCACTGTGGGGTCATATCTGCACTGTGGGGGCATTCATTTATCAGGCACTGTGGGTGCATTTATTTATCAGGCGCTGTGGGGGCATTTATTTATCTGGCACTGTAGGAGCATATCTGGCACTGGGGGCATTTATTTATCTGGCACTGGGGGCGTTTATGTATCTGGCACTGTGGGGGCATTTATGTATCTGGCACTGTGGGGGCATATCTGCACTGTGGGGGATTTAATGTATCTGGCACTGTGAGGGCATATCTGGCACTGGGGGCATTAATGTATCTGGCACTGTGGGGGAATATCTGGCACTGGGGGCATTAATGTATCTATCACTGTGGGGGCATATCTGGCACTGGGGGCATTAATGTATCTGGCACTGTGGGGGCATATCTGGCACTGGGGGCATTAATGTATCTGGCACTGTGGGGGCATATCTGGCACTGGGGGCATTAATGTATCTGGCACTGTGGGGGCATATCTGGCACTGGGGGCATTAATGTATCTGGCACTGTGGGGGCATATCTGGCACTGGGGGCATTAATGTATCTGGCACTGTGGGGGCATTAATGTATCTGGCACTGTGGGGGGCATTAATGTATCTGGCACTGTGGGGGGCATTAATGTATCTGACACTGTGGGGGGCATTAATGTATCTGACACTGTGGGGGGCAATAATGTATCTGGCACTGTGTGGGCACTTATGCATCTGGCACTGGGGGCATTTATGTATCTGGCACTGGGGGCATTTATGTATCTGGCCCTGTGGGGGCATATCTGGCACTGTGTGGGCACTTATGCATCTGGCACTGTGGGGGCATTTATGTATCTGGCACTGTGGGGGCATATCTGCACTGTGGGGGCATTTATGTATCTGGCACTTTGGGGGCATTTTTGTATCTGAACTGTGGGTGCATATCTGGCACTGTGTGGCCATTTATGTAGCTGGCACTGCTGGGGGGGCATGTCACGTGTAGCTGGCACTGCTGGGGGGCATGTCACGTGTAGCTGGCACTGCTGGGGGGCATGTCACATGTAGCTGGCACTGCTCGGGGGCATGTCACGTGTAGCTGGCACTGCTGGGGGGCATGTCATGTAGTGTTCCCGCTAGGCGTCTGTGGCTAGGCAATGTGTCTCAGTGCTCTCCCTGGTGCAATGTGTCTCAGTGCTGTGCCTGGCGCAAAGTGTATAGGAGGTTCTACCTGGTGCAGTGTGTATTAGCTGCACTACTGTGTGGTGTAATGCAAATTGCCACTATTATGTGGCCACGTACCTTCCCCACGAAGTAACTCCCCTTAATTTTTGCTGCGCGCCTTCGGCGCGCACTGTCCATGCTTTAGCATATAGGTATGGGAACAACAAGCAGTATGTACATCATTTTGCCCTCCTAACTTAAAAATGTGCCCTCCCTGTGATCAGCACCATGCCCTAAAAAGCAATACATTTTCTCTATTACATGCTGCAGTGCTGTCGTCTTGCCTCAGCAACACCCATACATGGACTGTGTGTACATACACTTACATAATATATACCAGTGTCCCTGATACAGGGCCGGCTCCAGGCACGTTCAAATTGAGCTGCCGCGCGGGGCGCCACCCTTAATGTGCGCCGCGCGCTGGCGCCGCCATTTTCGTTCCTGGAGCCGGCCCTGTGCTGCGCTGCCCGGCCTATTGTGTCCTTGTGCGCTGTGAGGCGCCGGCATCTGACGTCAGACGCCAGCGCAGCGCACATAGCGCACACCACCCGCACCGCCGCCACACCGCCCGCGGCCCTGCTCCCTCAGACAGCAGCACTCCTCTCCCTCCCAGCGCAGCAGGTATTGGGGGCATTATGGATGGCATTATGTGGGGGCTGCACTGTGGGGTCATATCTGCACTGTGGGGGCATTCATTTATCAGGCACTGTGCGGGCACTTATTTATCAGGCACTGTGGGGTCATATCTGCACTGTGGGGGCATTCATTTATCAGGCACTGTGCGGGCATTTATTTATCAGGCACTGTGGGGTCATATCTGCACTGTGGGGGCATTCATTTATCAGGCACTGTGGGTGCATTTATTTATCAGGCGCTGTGGGGGCATTTATTTATCTGGCACTGTAGGAGCATATCTGGCACTGGGGGCATTTATTTATCTGGCACTGGGGGCGTTTATGTATCTGGCACTGTGGGGGCATTTATGTATCTGGCACTGTGGGGGCATATCTGCACTGTGGGGGATTTAATGTATCTGGCACTGTGAGGGCATATCTGGCACTGGGGGCATTAATGTATCTGGCACTGTGGGGGAATATCTGGCACTGGGGGCATTAATGTATCTATCACTGTGGGGGCATATCTGGCACTGGGGGCATTAATGTATCTGGCACTGTGGGGGCATATCTGGCACTGGGAGCATTAATGTATCTGGCACTGTGGGGGCATATCTGGCACTGGGGGCATTAATGTATCTGGCACTGTGGGGGCATATCTGGCACTGGGGGCATTAATGTATCTGGCACTGTGGGGGGCATATCTGGCACTGGGGGCATTAATGTATCTGGCACTGTGGGGGCATTAATGTATCTGGCACTGTGGGGGGCATTAATGTATCTGGCACTGTGGGGGGCATTAATGTATCTGACACTGTGGGGGGCATTAATGTATCTGACACTGTGGGGGGCAATAATGTATCTGGCACTGTGTGGGCACTTATGCATCTGGCACTGGGGGCATTTATGTATCTGGCACTGGGGGCATTTATGTATCTGGCACTGGGGGCATTTATGTATCTGGCCCTGTGGGGGCATATCTGGCACTGTGTGGGCACTTATGCATCTGGCACTGTGGGGGCATTTATGTATCTGGCACTGTGGGGGCATATCTGCACTGTGGGGGCATTTATGTATCTGGCACTTTGGGGGCATTTTTGTATCTGAACTGTGGGTGCATATCTGGCACTGTGTGGCCATTTATGTAGCTGGCACTGCTGGGGGGGCATGTCACGTGTAGCTGGCACTGCTGGGGGGCATGTCACGTGTAGCTGGCACTGCTGGGGGGCATGTCACATGTAGCTGGCACTGCTCGGGGGCATGTCACGTGTAGCTGGCACTGCTGGGGGGCATGTCATGTAGTGTTCCCGCTAGGCGTCTGTGGCTAGGCAATGTGTCTCAGTGCTCTCCCTGGTGCAATGTGTCTCAGTGCTGTGCCTGGCGCAAAGTGTATAGGAGGTTCTACCTGGTGCAGTGTGTATTAGCTGCACTACTGTGTGGTGTAATGCAAATTGCCACTATTATGTGGCCACGTACCTTCCCCACGAAGTAACTCCCCTTAATTTTTGCTGCGCGCCTTCGGCGCGCACTGTCCATGCTTTAGCATATAGGTATGGGAACAACAAGCAGTATGTACATCATTTTGCCCTCCTAACTTAAAAATGTGCCCTCCCTGTGATCAGCACCATGCCCTAAAAAGTGAACACTATCATGTGTAGCTGGCACTGCTGCGGGGCATGTCATGTGTAGCTGGCACTGCTGCGGGGCATGTCATGTGTAGCTGGCACTGATGCGGGGCATGTCATGTCTAGCTGGCACTGCTGCGGGGCATGTCATGTGTAGCTGGCACTGCTGGGGGGCATGTCATGTCTATCTGGCACTGCACATTATGTGTAGCTGGCACTATACTGGAGACATTGTGTGTAAGGAACACTACTGTGGCAATGTGTAAGGCTGCTAATTGTGTGAAAATATATTTATAGTTTGATATGAAGTTACGAGGCCACGCCCACTTTTCCAGAGGCCACTCCCACTTTTCCGGGAGCGCGCGGCGCATGGGGGGGTGGGGGCGTTTTTAAATTTTCTCGCTCAGGGTGCTAGTAGGCCTGAAGCCGGCCCTGCCCTGATATATACACATACATGAGGGGTAGGAGGAGGGCACAGCAAGCATAGGGAGAATACAACAGAGCCGCCCCCCTTCCCCCCCCAAAAAAAAAATATATACAGTGGCTTCCAGCATCCCCTCCCTATTGCACCCTGCCTGTATTGCACTGCTCACACATGCATCGGCAGCCGCCACCCCTCCTCACGACCCACACTAGGCTGCACACGTATCCATCTCCGCGGTTCCAAGCAGCCACGGCTGGCACCCCCTCGCACCCTGTACCAGGCTGCACACGCACCGCGGTAATGGCTCCCATTCCCAGCAGCCGCAGGCGGCACCCTCTCACACCCTGCACCAGGCTGCACACGCAGATAGCAGCTATCTGCACTGCGGTGCAGCAATGTAATGCACGCAATCTGCGGCCCCACCAAGAGAGGTGAGATCGGGACTCATCCCTGCAGCAATCGGCTGGGACATCAATTTCTCCTCCTGCCAGCGTGATTGGGTGCAGGGGAGCGGAGGGCCATGCAGACATCTAGGGCCCCATAGCAGCCGCATCCCCTGCACTTACGCCACTGGGTGGGCATTACCTTGGTGTCCACCCCCGCCCCCGGAATCCTACACTGGCCAATCACATCAGTCTCTGTGACAGGGGCATGCTTTCATATGGGCTGACAGCACGCCCCTGTCACAGAGGCACTTCTTTAGGTGCCGCTTCAAGCGCTTTTTTTAATGTGATTCTGCTGCCTAATGCTTGGCCCCGCCCCCCGTTTCCTGTCCCTTTACATTGGCAGCAGGAGGCACCGAAAGCTGTGCCTCCAAACATATAGAAAACCAAGGTATAAATGATTAAAATAATACAAAGGCTAAAGTATATTGTATTATTTTAATCATTAATGACAGGGGAGGCACTGCCTCCCCTGACTGTACGTCCCTGATAGACGGGTCCTTTGGGAGCCACTGGCACTTTAAGAGTTTAATAGTGTGGGCTGGCTCCTCCCTCTATGCCCCTCCTACCAGACTCAGTTTAGAAAATGTGACCAGAGGAGCCGGTCACAGCTAGGGGAGCTCCTAGGAGTTTTTCTAGTTTAATTTTTTTTTCTAAGAGTTGTTAGGTACAGGAACAGAAAAAAACAGAAAAACACCTGCGCTCTGTTGTAAACAAGGGTATATCCCTCCAGTAATAATCTAAGAATTAGAAAATATTAATAAATAAATAAATATAAAAGGACGGTAGGTTTTAGGTTGAATTAATATACAAATTTAATAGAATTTTTATCTAAAAACATATAAGTTGTCTGGTATAAAAAATCATCATCTTAATTTATGGGTCACAAGACATTCACTAGTCCCCTTAGGAGAAGTATATCATACCCCAGGCTAGGATTCTCTCCAATTATGGTCCACAGATATAGTTGTAGGTGAGTAGCAGCTTTGCTAAGTCCCTTTTTTAAGCACACCGTGCAAGCTTTCTCGTGCAGATAGGGATTTTTCCAGTCTCACCATAGATGTTAGGGTCCAAGGTGGAGAGTCCAATTAGTGCCGTCCGGGTAAGTTGTAAAGAAAAGTTCTCCAATTTTTGGAAAGGGGAAGTTTAGTGAAGATGTCAATAATGTCGTCTCAACGCGTTTCGCTGGTGTTAACTGCCAGCTTCCTCAGGAGTGAATGATAGAGCCTGACCCAAGGCTCTTTATATACCTTAGACAATTAGTAAAATTACAGACATCTGTGAATTAATTAATCCAACTACCTAACCGTCCAAAAGAAATATAAAAATCTATAGCACATTAGCCTATGGTTTGGTCTCACATGTGGATGCTTACATATTTAGTCAAAAACGAGAACTGAGAGATGTAATAATCTACTATATTTATTCTGATATAAACCGCATATATCCGATCATGTGATTTCTATTTATCACATGACCGTGTTCCAACAGCTCATTGGGATAGATAGGTCAGATGATATTCTGATATAAACCGCATATATCCGATCATGTGATTTCTATTTATCACATGACCGTGTTCCAACAGCTCATTGGGATAGATAGGTCAGATGACCATTCGATTTGGAGTCTGGGTAAGTAGGGCTTCCGCCCTACTTACCCAGACTCCAAATCGAATGGTCATCTGACCTATCTATCCCAATGAGCTGTTGGAACACGGTCATGTGATAAATAGAAATCACATGATCGGATATATGCGGTTTATATCAGAATAAATATAGTAGATTATTACATCTCTCAGTTCTCGTTTTTGACTAAATATGTAAGCATCCACATGTGAGACCAAACCATAGGCTAATGTGCTATAGATTTTTATATTTCTTTTGGACGGTTAGGTAGTTGGATTAATTAATTCACAGATGTCTGTAATTTTACTAATTGTCTAAGGTATATAAAGAGCCTTGGGTCAGGCTCTATCATTCACTCCTGAGGAAGCTGGCAGTTAACACCAGCGAAACGCGTTGAGACGACATTATTGACATCTTCACTAAACTTCCCCTTTCCAAAAATTGGAGAACTTTTCTTTACAACTTACCCGGACGGCACTAATTGGACTCTCCACCTTGGACCCTAACATCTATGGTGAGACTGGAAAAATCCCTATCTGCACGAGAAAGCTTGCACGGTGTGCTTAAAAAAGGGACTTAGCAAAGCTGCTACTCACCTACAACTATATCTGTGGACCATAATTGGAGAGAATCCTAGCCTGGGGTATGATATACTTCTCCTAAGGGGACTAGTGAATGTCTTGTGACCCATAAATTAAGATGATGATTTTTTATACCAGACAACTTATATGTTTTTAGATAAAAATTCTATTAAATTTGTATATTAATTCAACCTAAAACCTACCGTCCTTTTATATTTATTTATTTATTAATATTTTCTAATTCTTAGATTATTACTGGAGGGATATACCCTTGTTTACAACAGAGCGCAGGTGTTTTTCTGTTTTTTTCTGTGACTACATATATTGGGGATTACCACCCCCTACACCAGCGGCTATTGACAGCGCCCTCCATCTGTATTTCTTGTTAGGTACAGGAAGGCTGCTGGCAACAGCCTTCCTGCTTCGTGGGACTTAGGGGGGGAGTAGGAACCAACTCTTGAAGTTAATGGTTCTCTATCTCCGCTGACAGGACACTGAGCTCCTGAGGGTGCTGATCGCAAGCCCACAAGGCGACCACTCACTCCCGCAGCACGACCGCCACCCCCTAACAGAGCCAGAAGAAAGAAGAGTGGGGAGTTCAGCGCTGGCGGCCCTGTTAGCGGGTCGCCGGCGGGAATGGCGGCACAAGGGTGGGAGCGCAGCTCTGTCAGGCTGCGCTCCATGAAGGCTCAGCAACATATCTTTGTAGACGCGGCTGAGGGGCGTCCTGGGCCAGCGAGATCACCCTAACACTGGTAAAGCAGCTAACAGGGGCTAATCCTGCTGTTAGCACTAAAGACCTCAGGCCAGTATAATCATAGTGTGCGGGAAGTCGCGCGTCATTACAGGGGGTGGGGCTTCTCCTCAGAGCGGATCCAGCACTCACCAGCGCCATTTTCTCCCTGCAGATCGCTGAAACACGCTGACAGGGAGCGCTGACCCTCCACATCACTCCAGTTACTGCGGTACCAGGGTGTTAAAGACAGGGGGGAGAGTGTAGTTAGTGCTATTTAACCTATTAAGGTTATTTAGTCTGCGCCGGTCTGTTATCATAATAACTGCCCACTGGGGCGCTGTGTGGCTGGCTCCTTATACTCTGTGACTCTCTGAAGGTACTCTGAGGGAACTGTATCTGACATTTTCCTGTATGTGTGTGTGTGTATGTGTGTATATCCACATTACCATGTCTAAGGGCTCTGTATCATCATCATGTGCTGCAGAGTGTGTATCTTCTCCTGAGGAGTCTATCCCATGTATTCAGGACAGCAATGTGCTTTCCCAACCTTCCGAATCCGAACCCCCATGGGTGGATTCTTTAAGGAGAATGATAGCCCAGATTTCATCAAGGATGTCACATAATGAGAAAGAGACACAGTTTTTGAGAAAGTCCGTAGAAGGTTTGCAGCATTCAGCTCCTACTTCCTCAAATAGCCAACCTACATACCCTAAAAAACGTACACTTGCCCTAATAATGCAAGTGGACACTGATACCGACTCTGATACAGGGGACAGTGATGGGGATATGCAGGGAAGGGGGGGGGGGTGCATCCTTTGCTAAGGGGGTGCAGCTGATGACTGAAGCCATTAGGGATGTTTTGCATATTACTGAGAAGGTACCTGAGCTGGAAGAGGAATCTTATTTTTTACGGAAAATAAGGACTCCTCCCTCATTCTTCCCTGTGAAAGAAATGGGAAAACCGACCCATAGTAGACGCTCCTGTAACTAGGTTGTCTAAAAAGGTGGTTTTACCTGTCCCTGGTAAAACCGCCCTAAAAGAGCCGGCTGACCGCAAGATTGAGACTACGCTCAAATCTCTATACACTGCTACAGGCGTGGCTTTAAGGCCCACTATTGCTTGTGCGTGGATTTCTAAAGCCATAGTAAAGTGGTCAGGCACATTACTAGAGGACTAAGGGGAACATTTACTAAGCAGTGATAAGAGCGGAGAAGTGAGCCAGTGGAGAAATTTCCCCATAAACCAATCAGCAGCTCTGTATCATTTTATAGTATGCAAATTATAGATGTTACTTCAGTGGTGATTGGTTGCCATGGGCAACTTCTCCACTGGCTCACTTCTCCGCTCTTATCACTGCTTAGTAAATGTACCCCTTAGATACTATGGATAGGAGTGACATTGATTTGCTTTTGCGTCACATACAGGATTCTGCTGGGTTCATGGTGGAGGCCATGAAAGACCTTGGAATGCTGAATGCAAGGGCTACTTCCGTGGCAGTCTCAGCATGCAGAGGACTCTGGCTATGCCAATGGACTGCAGATGCAGAATATAAGAAAAGTGTGGAGAACCTACCCTTCACAGGTCAGGCTCTGTTTGGGGATGCATTGGATGCGTGGATTTCCACGGCAACTGCTGGTAAGTCAGCCTTTCTGCCCTCAGCAGCTCCACCTTATCTTATCCTATGTCCACACTGCAGTCCTTTCGGAACGCAAAATTTAAAAAATCCAAATCCCCTTCCACCTTCTTTAGGGGTGGTCAGGGAAAATCCAAAAAACCTGCACCAACAGGTTCTCAGGAACAGAAACCAGGTTCTTTTTCCTCAAAATCTTCAGCATGATGGTGGACCTCCCAGCCTGGAGATCGGGCAGGTGGGAACGAGACTAAAAAATTTCAGTCACATCTGGACGTCATCAGGCCTAGACCCCTGGGTGACAGACATCGTTACCCAGGGCTACAGACTGGAGTTTTAGGAACTCCCACCTCACAGATTCTTCAAATCAGGCTTACCAGTTTCGCTGACAGAAAATGCTATCCTACAGGAAGCCATTAAAAAATTGGTCCAAACAGATGTTATTGTACCAGTTCCACCTCACCTACACCACAAGGGTTATTACGCAAACCTGTTAGTGGTGCCGAAACCGGATGGTTCGGTAAGGCCGATTTTAAACCTAAAGTCATTGAACCCCTACTTAAGGGAATTCAAATTCAAGATGGAGTCTCTGAGAGCGGTGATCTCAGGTCTGGAGGAGGGGGAATTCCTAGTATCTCTCGATATCAAGGATGCATACCTTCACATTCCGATCTGGCCGCCTCACCAGGCTTATCTCAGATTTGCGCTGCTAGATTGTCACTATCAGTTCCAGGCACTGCCTTTTGGTCTCTCCACAGCACCGAGGGTGTTCACCAAGGTCATGGCAGAGATGATGCTACTCCTCCGCAGACAAGGAGTGAACATAATTCCATATCTGGACGATCTGCTGATAAAAGCATCATCCAGGGAGAGGTTGTTGCAGAGTACTCTCTCAACTCGACTACTCCAGGATCATGGGTGATCCTGAACCTTCCAAAGTCACATTTGGTGCCGACAAGGAGACTGCCCTTCCTGGGGATGATACTCGACACGGAAGTGCAGAGAGTATTTCTACAGGTAGAGAAAGCGTTGGTGATCCAATCAATGGTACGGGATGTCCTGAAGACAGCCAGGGTATCGGTTCATCAGTGTATTCGCCTTATGGGGAAGATGGTAGCCTCCTACGGGCTCTTCAGTACGGAAGATTCCATGCAAGGTCCTTCCAACTGGATCTCCTAGACAAGTGGTCAGGATCACATCTTCACATGCACCAGCGGATACGCCTGTGTCCGAAAGCTCCTCTGGTGGCTGCAAACTTCTCACCTACTCGAAGGCCGCAGGTTCGGGATTCAGAATTGGATCCTTCTAACCATGGATGCAAGTCTCAGAGGTTGGAGAGTGGTCACCCAAGGGAAAAAGTTCCAAGGAAAGTGGTCAAGCCTGGAGTCCATGCTTCCGATAAACATTCTGGAACTAAGGGCCATATACAACGGCCTTCTACAAGCAGCACATCTTCTGCGAGATCGGGCCATACAGGTCCAGTTGGACAATGTCACGGCAGTGTCTTACATAAACCGTTAGTGCGGAACGAAGAGCAGAGCGGCAATGTCAGAGGTAACGAGAATCATCCTCTGGGCAGAAAAGCATGCGGAGGCGCTATCAGCAATCTTCATTCCGGGAGTGGACAACTGGGAAGCGGACTTCCTCAGCAGACATGATCTCCATCCAGGAGAATGGGGCCTCCACCCAGAGGTGTTCGCAGAGGTGACAAGCCGATGGGGTGTACCTCAAATAGACATAATGGCCTCTCGTCTCAACAAGAAGCTTCGGCGGTACTGTTCCAGGTCGAAAAACCCACAGGCAGTGGCGATGGACGCATTGGTAACTCCGTGGGTGTTCCAGTCGGTGTATGTGTTCCCTCCACTTCCACTCATCCCAAGGATTCTCAAACAAATAAAAAGAACAAGAGTTCAGGCGATACTCATTGCTCCGGACTGGCCAAGGAGGGCTTGGTACGCAGATCTTCTGGAATTACTCCTGGAGGATCTGAGGCCTCTTCCTCTTCGCGAGGACCTTCTGCAACAGGGGGCGTTCGCCTATCAAGACTTACCGCAGCTACGTTTGACGGCATGGAGGTTGAATGCCAGATCTTAGCTCGGAAGGGCATTTCGAAAAAGGCCATTCCTACCCTAATACAAGCTAGGAAGGGCGTTACGTCTAAACATTACCATCGGATTTGGAAAACGTATGTGTCTTGGTGTGAATCCAAGAAGTTTCCAACGGTGGAGTTTCAACTGGGATGGTTTCTCCTCTTTCTGCAAGCAGGTGTGGATGTGGGCCTACGCTTGGGCTCCATAAAAGTCCAGATTTCGGCCTTGTCCATTTTCATTCAGAAACAATTGGCTGCCCTCCCTGAGGTTCAGACATTCTTGAAAGGGGTTCTGCACATCCAACCACCCTTTGTGCCTCCTACGGCACCTTGGGATCTTAATGTGGTGCTGCAGTTCCTGCAATCGGATTGGTTCGAACCTTTGCAGGAGGTGGACGTCAAGTTTCTTACTTGGAAGGTGGTCACACTGTTGGCATTGGCATCTGCTAGACGTGTGTCAGAATTAGGGGCATTGTCATGCAAGAGCCCCTATTTGATTTTCCATGAAGATAGGGCTGAGCTCAGAACGGGTCAGCAGTTTCTTCCATAGGTTGTGTCAGCTTTTCATATCAACCTACCTATTGTGGTTCCAGTGGCTACTGACTCCTCAATTACCTCAAAGTCCTTGGATGTGGTGAGGGCTTTGAAAATTTATGTGAAGAGATCTTCTCGTCACAGGAAGTCGGACGCTTTATTTATCCTTTATGATCCCAACAAGGTTGGGTGTCCTGCTTCTAAGCAGACGATTTCTCGTTGGATCAGGTTTACTATCCAGCATGCTTATATCTACGGCAGGATTGCCGTGTCCAAAATCTGTTAAGGCCCACTCTACTTGTAAAGTGGGTTCTTCCTGGGCGGCTGCCCGGGGTATCTCGGCTTTACAGCTTTGCCAAGCAGCTACTTGGTCTGGGTCGAACACGTTTGCTAAGTTCTACAAGTTCGGTACTTTGGCCTCTGAGAACCTAAAGTTTGGTCAATCTGTTCTGCAGGAACCTCAGCACACTCCCTCCCGTACTGGGAGCTTTGGTAAATCCCCATGGTACTAAATGGACCCCAGCATCCTCTAGGATGTAAGAGAAAATAGGATTTTAATTACCTACCGGTAAATCCTTTTCTCGTAGTCCATAGAGGATGCTGGGCGCCCGCCCAGTGCTTCGTATTCCTGCATTGTTACTTGGTTCAGTATTGTTGTTTCAGCCGTTGCTGAATTGTTCCAAGTTGGTTAGCTTGGCTTTCCGTTTTGTTATGTGTGAGCTGGTGTGAATCTCACCACTATCTGTGTATTTCCTTCTCTCGAAGTATGTCCGTCTCCTCGGGCTCAGTTTCTAGACTGAGTCTGGTAGGAGGGGCATAGAGGGAGCGGCCATCCCACACTATTAAACTCGTCTATACCCCATGGTACTAAATGGACCCCAGCATCCTCTACGGACTACGAGAAAAGGATTTACCGGTAGGTAATTAAACTCCTATTTAACATTGCATTGTCATCTGCTGCCAGCATGAATGTAGGCTCATGGCATCCAGCTATTTGGCCTGACCACTGTACAGGATCAATCCATTGTACCCTCATGTGTGATTTAAAATTGAATAAAGGTCCATTCATTCAGCGATATCTCAAATAGCTGGATCCTAGCCTCAACAATAGCCAACATAGACTCAAATGTTTACTGCAGAAGTTTCAATTGTCTGTGACGCTTTGATACCTGCTGTTACTTAAACACACACAGCATGGCCTGATGCCAGTGGTCCAGGCCCGCATAGAATGGTTAGCAAATTCACACCTGTTGCACATTAAGATTAAATGTAATCACATTTGGGTGATAGGTTCTTGTGACCATAGATCAAGACAACAAGGAGGTACTGCTTCCTTAAGTTAATGCTGCGCAGATGGGAATCCTATAAAGATGTTCACTGACTGCAGCGTGAATCTGCTAATGAGCGTAAAAAGGGGGTGCTTCAGATCTGATTGCTGGGCTGCTAATTTTGCTGTTCTGCGTTCAGATAATCACCGCCTCCAGGAGGAATTCATTGTGCAATTGTGCGATCCTATGTGTATGTTGAGCTGCTAAAATCCACTTTGTGCAGTCTCTGTGCAGCCCAGGACTTACTCCTACAGTGCGATCACATCAGGCTGATCGGGGCCGGAGCTGACGTCAGACACCCTACCTGAAAACGCTTGGGCACGCCTGTGTTTTTCCAGACACTCCCAGTAAATGGCCAGTTACCATCCACAAACGGCTTCTTTCTTTCAATCACCTTGCAAACGCCCATGCAATCGGATTTTTCGCACCAACCCATCGCTGACCAGCGATGCCCTTTGTTGCTGTGCATGCACAGTTAAGCCCCCTACACACTCAGCGACCTGCGGCCGAGGTGCCTGTCAGCCAAATTTAGCACATCTACGATCAGTCTTCAGACATGCGAGGGGACGCCCAGCACAGGGCTAGTCCGCTCCGCATGTCAGGCCCGACCCCCCTTCCCCCCCCCCTCCTGCACAAGTACAAAAGCATCATACAGCGGCGATGCTTTTGTACTGGAAGAGTAGCTCCCAGCAAGTGCAGCTCTTGCGCGCTGGCATGGAGCTTCTCATTGCTGCCCCAACGTTTCGGGCACGCCTGCGTTGCCTGGACTGAGCCCCCTAAACGGTGGCCAAACGCCGCCGGCACGTCAGGCGACTGCCTCTGCCTGTCAATCAGGCAGTGGCAATCTCAGGGCTAAGACAGCCGTCGGCTGTCTGGCATGCGCTGGCGCACTGCGGCACCAGTGCATCCGCAGTTCAGACCTGATCGCTGCTGTGCGAAAATGCACAGCAGCGATCATGTCTGAATTAGCCCCAAGTGCAGCCGAATCTCATCAGCTTTCCAGTCTGTGGACACACGGCTGGATAAAGAACTGTTGACCAGGAGCGTCTTTCCCTCTATAACCAATCATCACAGTCTTTTCACGGAGTGTCCGTTACTCAGCAGGAGGATTCAAACCCTCTGTGGGTAAGATATTTACTAAACCAAAACACCCAAGTGGTGCTTTTCGCTATGGATACCTTCAATATGCGAATTCAACCTGCATAAACATTGTAAAGACTTGCATTATTTTGTATCCACGTAATAGGCTATTGACTGTTTCAAATAACACAGTTCAGTGTGATACTTCACTTGTTACATTATTGCTAGTAGTATGATACTTTCTTGTCCTAAATTAAGGTAATCATCTATACAGTGATCGCCAACCCGTCACTCGCAAGCAACCGGTAGCTCGCCGTAGTATTTTCGATAGCTCGCAGAGCGCACGGGCTTGGCAAGTCACTGGCACTCCTCCTCCCTTCATTTTTAATATGGTGCCGGTCGTCTGCCAATCAGAGCTCGCGGACTGGCAGCGGCGGCGCCTGATTGGTTCTCGGACAGCAAGCTTTGATTGGCTCACTTACCAGCGCCATATTTCAAATGCCCGCTGCCGCCGGAGACTCTGTCACCCTCGCCGTAGCTGCTCTCCGGAGTCCAGACTTCACAGGAGAGTCGCGCGCTGTGCTGTCCTCCCCTTCCGTTCCTCATACAGGAGGAGCTGCACCAGCGGCTGTAGAAGAAGCCAGCAGCGGTGAGCACTGTGTGGGGCACTGTAACTGGCACTGTGGGGGGCATTGTATCTGGCACTGTGGGGGGCATTGTATCTGGCACTGCAGGGGGCATTGTATCTGGCACTGTGGGGGGCATTGGATCTGGCACTGTGGGGGGCATTGTATCTGGCACTGCAGGGGGCATTGTATCTGGCACTGCAGGGGGCATTTGCGGGGGGGGGGGCATTGTATCTGGCACTGAAGGTTGGATTGTATTTGGCACTGCAGGGGACATTGTATCTGGCACTGCAGGGGGCATTGTATCTGGCACTGCTGGGGAGCATTGTATCTGGCACTGCAGCGGGCATTGTATGTGTATCTGGCACTGCTGGGGGGCATTATTTGTGTATCTGGCACTGCTGGGGGGCATTGTATGTGTATCTGGCACTGCCGAGGGGCATTTTTTGTTTATCTGGCACTGCTGGGGGGCATTATTTGTGTATCTGGCACTGCTGGGGGGCATTATTTGTGTATCTGGCACTACGTGGCGGGGAACAATACTTGCAGTTGTGAGGCCACACCCACTTTCGCAGGAACGCGTGCGTATTGGGGGGAGGGGGTAGCTCTTTCAGAGGTTTTATTTTCCGAAAGTAGCTCACACCCCAATTAAGGTTGAAGACCACTGTTCTATTACTTGTTTTTTAATATTGTTTTTATCTGTGTCATGCTATTTTATGTTACTGTTCATCTAATATTCTCTCTCAGCGCTCCCACCTCTTTCTTTTTATCTTTAAACTGTCTTTTGGGGCCAGCCCGTCCCATTTGGTGAGCAGCTCTTAGAGTATATTTGGTTGATTGATTATTATTTTTTTGAAGCGCCAGTTTCTTTGCATTTTCTAGAATGTCTGGGGGACCATGGCTGCGGATGTCAATGGAACTGAGGCTGACACCGTCATGCCCACAACACTCCTCCATCTGTTAGCCATTTCCCCCCCAGTTACCACCCATAAACACTCAACAAAATTGTATGGATCTCCGTGTGCCTGATACTTTCCCTGTGTCCCACTTCATTTACACACAACAGTTAGCCTAGATTTTTATAAAACTTAGAGAGCGTATTCACTCCAGTCTCTGGGTCTAATTCATGTTTGGACGCAATTGCATTTGCGATTTTCATAGATAGTATTAGCAAGAGCAGCTACCACCCAGAAATTAAGGTAGACGCCCACCGAACTCATCGCAAACTCATTTGCAATTTGCGTACACATTCGCAGCCTATAAGTAGAAAGAAGGAATATCGACTGCTAGTTTAGCCTATGGCTATGCAGACTTGGCACAGTGGTAGCTAGACAGGAGCCGTGTTTTTGTACGTACATGGGGGGTCATTCCGAGTTGTTCGCTTGTTATTTTTTTCTCGCAACGGAGCGATTAGTCGCTAATGCGCATGCGCAATGTCCGCACTGCGACTGCGCCAAGTAAATTTGCTATACAGTTAGGAATTTTACTCACGGCATTACGAGGTTTTTTCTTCGTTCTGGTGATCGGAGTGTGATTGACAGGAAGTGGGTGTTTCTGGGCGGAAACAGGCCGTTTTATGGGAGCGTGTGAAAAAACGCTACCGTTTCTGGGAAAAACGCGGGAGTGACTGGAGAAACGGAGGAGTGTCTAGGCAAACGCTGGGTGTGTTTGTGACGTCAAACCAGGAACGACAAGCACTGAACTGATCGCAGATGCCAAGTAAGTCTGGAGCTACTCAGAAACTGCTAAGAAGTGTCTATTCACAATTCTGCTAATCTTTCGTTCGCAATTTTGATATGCTAAGATTCACTCCCAGTAGGCGGCGGCTTAGCGTGTGCAAAGCTGCTAAAAGCAGCTTGCGAGCGAACAACTCGGAATGACCCCCATTGTGTAATTAACGCCAGTATGTACGTAGAAATGCGCAAAGGACAGTCCTCCCAATGAGAGCTGTCCTCTGTGATAGAAGGACTTCCGGGTTTAAGCGTTATTTTGACACAGTGATCAGCTTGTGTGTCCCTGGTTCTAACACTTTTTTTTTATCACTGTACACACTGAAGCTTGCACGGATCACACTGATCTGTGCACACTCTGCAGACTCGCTGCTCAGAAAGATGTCTATTTAAAAAAGTGTTGTTTGCTCCATAGTAAATATCCATGCTGTGTTGTTTCCTATAGAAAATACTTGCAAGTTGGTTCGGTGGTGTGTTGAATTGTATATTTGCGGTTTCAACTGTGTTTTGCAGATAGAATCGTATTTACTCCCGTGTTTGGCTTTAGTAAATCTCCAGGATTCAAAAAAAGGCTAAACTCCACCGATAACAGCTCGGACAAACACAATTCTTAGTAAATTTCCCCGAAGACTGCATTTAGGACATTTTGAGTATTTGGTCTTGTCTTCCCCAGGAAATGTCCAGCATTTCATCAATGATGTTTTAAGAGATCTACTCAATGATCATGTTTCCAAAGACAACAGTCTAATATTTTCTGATGGGAGGCGGTCGTTAGGTCGACAAGCATTAGGTCGACATACATTGGATCGACCACTGAAGGTCGACATGCATTAGGTCGACATGGTCACTAGGTCGACATGGTCATTAGGTAGACATGTACTAGGTCGACATGCAAAAAGGTCGACATGAGTTTTTCACCTTTTTCATACCTAACGATCCACGTGGACTACAAGTGGGGACGGTAACCTGTGCCAAGCGAGGGGACGCGGTACACTAATTGGGGTTCCCCATCACTTTACGAAGAAAATGACACCAAAAACAGTCCAAAAACTCATGTCAACCTTTTTCCATGTCGACCCAATGTATGTCGACCTAATGCATGTCGATCTAATGAACCACACCCTTTCTGATAACCATGAAGAACATCTCAGACATGTCTGCACTGTACTTGATTGAAAGCCCCTGGAAGAACAGACTGTAAATTGGGGAAATGGAAATTAGAACAGACTCGTATACAAGTTTTGGAATATACTCTGTCTGTAGATGTTTTGAACATAGAATCCAACAAGTTGCTGATTAGCCTGACTGTAAGAAGTTAATGGAAGCACAGAGGTTTATTGGCTTTGCAATCTTTTATCGTAAATTCCTAAGAAATGTTTATAGAATAATTGCTGCTGTTATGGACCTCAACATATAAAGGGAGATCCTGTCACATGGTCACCTAGGAGGCAAGAAGCGTTTACTCAACTGAACACTCTCTTTACATCAATACCAATATGATGCATCCAGATCTCAAGCTAGTGTGCCTTTTGTTGTTAAAGTTGATGCAATTCAGTACGAGTTCTGGTAGAGTTTCTGTACCACCCTTGATGTAAATATAGTAAATATTAATCTGAAAGATAATCAGACTCAATGGGCGGGATTCAATTCTTTTCACCCCTTTCCATACCCGTTCTGTTACTGCCCTCAGGGACATTGTATTATTATTTCAGCTCGCTACCCCTGGAGTAACGAGGCACCGAACCCTTTACACAGATAAACTTAATTACTACGGGCGCAATATGCACGATAACGGAGCTCATTTTAGAAAGGAAAGTGGGCGTGATATATCATTTGAATCTCACCCAAAGTTTTGAGTTACCTTCAAGATTGCTGGATGGACTGTTTTGCCTACTGCTGAATCTGCTTATAAAAACTGTGAACACTGCCCTTTCTTTACTAGTGAACAATTTTAGCCAGTGACATTTCCCAGTTTCTACACCAATACCATCTGAAAATGCTTAATAATTATAATAACTGCTTTACAGTAAATTACAGGAAAAAGACACATTTTGAGAGAAGCTCAGGCGAATGATAAGCAAGCAAAAAAAGACACTGTAGAGCTATACCCAATTTGTCAGGTGAGAGTCTTGTTCCCCAGTAAAACCTAAAACCTTCTTCTTAAAGAAGGATCCGAATGTTATTAGACTTTTTAAATTGTCATCACATATTACCCAATCTCTATGAAAATATAAACAGATATTCATGTTTCTCTGCCTAAACCATTTAATGAGAACCTCTTTCCAGGTCGAAGAGAGACTCCATCACCACAAGTCATTGATGATGAAGAAGAAAGAAGAAAAGATCCAGGACTCTAGAACCCTCAGATGTTGACTACAATATGTGGATTAATGGAAAGAATTTGGTCCAGTAGTAAAGTTTTTGGAGCTGCGATTTGATGATTGTAGGTTAACTAGAACATGTAATCTTACACACAGTATATCAATAAGCCAGCGCCTGATGGGCATTCTGGAAGGAGGGGTGTACAGGCAGAAGATAGGGTTCCTGTCAATGGAGGCTGCCACCCTACTGTAGCTGGTTGACATTGCCTTTCTTTTGCCTCATGTTTTATTGCTACTCTGATGTTCAACCATCACCCCGGGTAATCTTGCACAAGCAAGGCCATGTTATTTGCTCCATTGCTGGATTATTGTGATCATAGTTGATGCTGCATTCTGTTATTCTCTACAGAAATACAGATAACAGCTTGTCCTTAACATCTCCACTGCTCCATCCTTTGCTGCTGGTTCTACCTTTCTGGATACCAGATGCTGGTATCCATTCCTTGTTCTACTGAACCTCCCACTGTCTGCCTTCTTTTCCAGCTATTGGACTCTGATAGTTACAGCAGAAATATGTGGATGCAAGATGAGGATCTAAATTGATGGAGCAATCACTGGTATAATCATTTTTTGATCTAAGAGGGCAATAAATAATTACTTTGAGGTAAAATTTAAATCGGTTTTACACCTGTTACTGCCTCCAGTTGTGTCACTTTCAGTCCATTTGTGGCCCCATTGACCGTCTGCAGCATCTGTAAAGTGTGTAATCAATTACCTGTAATGTGGCTGGCATCCTCTTTCCAGTGGTTGCTGCTATTCTGAAACATGGATGCCGCTATCTTGGACTGCGAGCCCGATTCAGTATGTGTTGTAGTTTTGCAATAAATCACAAAACTACAACTCACTTCTCTAACATGCGGGGGGCCACCCAGCACAGGGCAAGGCTGCTCTGCATGCCGGGTCCTGCCCCCGCTAACATACGAGCACTTCGCCAAACAGCAAAGCACTCGCATAAAAGGGTAGCCCCCTTCCTACGTGCAGTTGGAGAGCCACCATCTTTTTGGTCACAGCGGCTGCATGTGACGCCATGCAGCAGCCGCGGCCCGCCCCACAAACGGTTCAGACAACGCAAATGGTCCAGACAAACCCACCCCCAAACTGTGCGCCAATGCCCACAAAACGCAGCATCGACGCCCTGTCACCACCCCTTCTGCCGGCTCTTAAACTGTGAAAATTGGCAAATAGCGATTTCCATACTTCTGCGGGCAAGGCATATTGAATTAGCCCCTGTGTCACATGATCTGTGCTGCCAAACCAGCTCTCAGCAACTCAGGTCACATGTTACGCCTAGCCTATAAACGCCTAGGATGCCCTATTTAAACCAGGAAGTACTAGCAGTATATTGCCAGTACAGCATCTCTCTCAGATGATCGACTACCCTAGGCCCTGGTTCTGTATTGCTTCACAGCATTCTGTTACAGCATAATCTTGCTGCCTGCTCCAGTATTGCTTTGCAGCATTCTGTTCCAGTAATAATCTGCCAGCCTGCTCCAGTATTACTTTACAGCATTTTGTTTCAGTATATTCCAGTAACCAGCTCCAGAATTGCTTCATTTGTGCTTCCGGGACCCAGTTCTAGTATATCATTGCAGTCTGCTTCAGTTGTGCTCCAGTCAGGGCCGGTTCTAGACTTTGTGGAGCTCAGGACGAAAGCTTCTTTCGGTGCTTCCCCCCACCTCAGGGACAGTGCGCATCTAAGGCGTGAGTGCGCCAAAAATAGGTGCGTGGCTTCATGGGGAAGAGGCGTGGTCACAGGATAGTGTCAATTCAATTTACACCATACAGCAGTGTCCGTTATTCAATTTACACCACACAGTACTGCCCCTTATACACCTTACACCACACAGTAGTGCCCCTTATACACCTTACACCACACAGTAGAGTCCCTTATACATGTTACAGTAGAGCCGCTTATAGACACACAGACTGCACAAGGAACGGGGGCAAACTGACACCAAGGGTACACCTCCTACGTCAGTATAGGTGTATATGGCCACTAGAATTATAAGGGCCACGGTGACCCCAGTCCCGGTGGTAGAGGGCCAGAGGGAGTCGCGGGTGGGTTGGGTTGGTGGGGGGAATGTAATGAAGGCGCTGCCTGGGTACTGACTGTGGAAGACTTTGCGTCTTGTCAGCATTCTCCCATGCTTCATGTCTGGCAGATGATGTGTATGTGAGGGGTTGGCGGTGGCCGGGAGTTGTGTGCTGCTGCTGCTGCAGTCAGTAAGTCTTCTTCCACAGCTGCTCCTAGAAAGCCATCACTTGCGCGGCGATGTCACGCCCAGCACCACCGGCAATCTGGGCCAGTGGGTGAGGGATCAGCAGCACAGCCATAGCTGCAGCTTGTAAATAGAGGCAGATTTAGGCCTCATGGGGCCCTAAGAAAAACACAGATTTGGGGCCCCCTTCCTCAAACAATCCATAGCTGCCCCACCACTGATTAGCAGGCTGGTCCCCAGTCAGTGTGTTACCCCCTGGCTCCCATCCACTGATTGTAACAGGCAGGCCCTCAGTCAGTGTGTCCCACCACACCATTGATTGTAGCAGACTGCACCAATCCCAGGCATCTCTCCAGCACCATCCCTGCGCATCTCTAACAGCCGCCATTCTCCTCCGTGCCCCACATAGCCCCCAGCAGTGATGCTCACAAAGATGGAGCTCTCCACGCACAGCCACACCACCGCTGCCACCAGGCAATTTGATTCAGCAGGTGCTGCTTATTGGGCAACCAGCGATTGTACCGCTCACTTCAGAAGGGATGGCGGACCCTCCTCCCCGTCTGCCTGTTCCACTTCCCCCTCATCCTTCTCTTCAATCTTGGACCCCAGGTAGCAGTGTAAGCTTCCTCAGGGGACTGACAGCCCATGACAGCGAGCAACTGGTAAATCCGCTGCTGGCCGGCAGTGGCAGTGGGTGAGAGAGGGTAGGCACCGTCATATAAGACTGCGCCTGTGGGGGAAGGGGTGACTGCGGCCGCGTCCCCAGGTCACAGCACCCCGGGCCATTGCCCTGCTTGCCCGTGACTAGAACCGCAACTGGCTGCAGTACCCTGTTCCAGTGTATTCCTGCAGCCTGCTCCATTTGTACTCCAGCACCCAGTTCTAGTGCTCGAGATATCTCAGCATACTGCTACAGTATACGGATGTAAACCTGCACTTGCCAATCCTTTAGCTATTGGCAAATCCTGCTAACCTGCTACAGCCATTGGCTGCATGAAGAGTAGCATTATTAGGCCGGGTGCTGTTCAGTATGCCGGCTGTTGGGATCCCGGTGCTCAGTATACTGGCACCGGAATCCCGACACCCAGCATACCGACAACTGTTCTCCCTCTTGGGGGTTCACGACCCCACTGGAGGGAGAATAAATAGTGTTGCCGCAGCGTGGCGAGCCCGCAAGGGGCTCATTTGTGCTTGCCCCACTGCCGGCGGTCGGCATGCCGGTGGTCGGGATCCCGGTGCCGGTATGCTGGGCGCCGGGATCCCGATCACCGGCCACTCATTCTACACACATTAGGCCACCTAGCTTCTCTCACACTCCAGCACATACAGCTAGCCCTAGCAGTACTGACCTGAATCACCAACCTCCTAGTGTCGTGACAAGATTAATACAAATTTAAAAAAAATAGTGTCGTTTTTACCCCCAATAAAACATTATGGGATATGTGGGTCCAGTACAATTGATGAACAGTTAAATCAGTTATGAACAGTTAAATACTGAAAATACAGCAGATGTATATTCTCTATGACAGGCATTCCCAACCTCAGATCTCAAGGCACACTAACAGTCCTGGTTTTAGTGATATCCATACTTGAACACAGGTGACTTAATTAGCACCTCAGTTATTTTGATTGAACCATCGGTGCTGAAGCCTGGATATCATTAAAACCTGCACTGTTAATGGCTTTACACACTGGGCGATTTTAACGACCAACGATATTATCGTTGGTCGTTTTTTTCATCACCAATGTTTGCCTACACAATGGACAATATCGATGGACAATATGGACGATATGACAGTACATACATCTATATCGTCAAATTGACTTGCATGTATAAACGGGGATAGATCAACTATGAACGTCTGCAGGGACGCGCATCGTTCATCGTTGATGCATACACACTGAAAGATATGAACAATTTATCGTTCATTTTTTAACGATAGCGTTCATATCGACCATCGTAATCGCTAAGTGTGTAGGGCCCTTTAGTGTTTATTCGAGGTTGGGAATGCTTGCTCTATGAGAATATTTAAAGAAAAATCTAGAATGTCTAATATCTTGAACTTCTCCTGCACTGTGAAGACGGAACTGCAGCACAGTACACAGGTCTGAGTCATCCTTAGCCTTAAACCCCAAGAGGGTGGGTGCACACTGAAATACCAGTGACCAAGCAACCGTAATGTCAGAGCTATTACACAATCAGGCCAGACATTTGTTATTGTTTGTTATGAGGAATTGGTGGGGTGGGGGGGGGGGGTCACTCCATGTTAATCATCACTATTAAAACCTTCCATTTGTCTGGACGCAAAATAAAAATAAAAATCTATAAAAAAGAGGAAAATATCTAAATAATAAATATATTTTTACAAATCTCTAAAATAATTTAGGTGGTGCCATGAACCAGGCGCGCTCACTGAGAATATATGCACGTATGTTTTCACTTATAAGAGCATCATGCAATGCACACGGCGTAGACATAAAATAAATACACGGGGGGTTAAATATGCATATTGAGTTACAAGAAAAAGTGAGGTCATTGAAGAACTGCTTGGAAACGGGACGTCTCACAGCTTGCAAAATAACGAGTCTGATTGCTAAGGGGTGACTAAAACTCATATATATACGTACAATTTGTCACCTTCACTGTCATCATGGACAGACAGCAAATGACTTGTGAAATGTACAAGTAAAACTGCTGAAAAAAAGAAAAACTGCACCAAATGCCAGTGATGATTTTGCTACATGAGGGTGGGTCGTCTATGAAAAGGTCATTAATAGCTAACCCCTGTGACGTTCTATATTCCACCTACATGAAAACAAATGCCTCCTGAAATGTCCATCCTGCTCTGTGTTGTGTTTCACAACATTATTTAATGGTCATTCTCGGACGAAATCCCAAACCTTTCGGCAACTCGGACCTGTATGTTTGTTTTTATTTCATAAACTGTACAGGTTTATAAATATACACTTTTATTATCTTTGTCTACTTATATAAAGATTTTTATTATCCATAAATATTGTATGGTTCCTATGTTACTAAAATAGCACACTGATATTTAAGCGCTGAGGAAATATATTCTATACTATGAAAACGTATTTACTGCGACATTTTCTCCCTCATGGAGAGGGTCAGGTAGGCAAGCATGATCTACTCCGCTACTCCCCTTTTCCTGTGTCTCTTGTCTCCACTACATGACCCTTTTCTTCTTTCAGTATCTTCCACTTTGCAGCCCAGTCCCTCCACGGTTCTCTCTACTCCATGTCCCGATTCTCTCCAACCAGCTCTGACTTGGTTATTTACCTGTATTGTTCCCAGGCATCAGCGCCTTGTCTAGATCATCAATGGTCAATGGCCATCCCTACTCTAGGGAAATGAGGCCTAGTGGATATCTCCTTGGTTCCCTGCACTGGCCTTATTCTGAAACCCACATGCTTTGTGCAGCATTTGACCGACCTCGAAGACAGTGGAGGAAAAGAAGTGTAAACAGCCCCACTTTGAGCATGCATACTTCTTACTGAAGTGTCCCTATCACCATAACCTACACTAAGGCCGTTAGCTTGTGGGCTGAACCAATATTTGTGAGAATGCAGTGTAACAATGGCACAAGCTGTATCCTACTGTATTTCTGTAGATTTTTATGGGCTAAAGGCTCAAAGTGAACGGATTATACAGGGCTCTACAGCATAGGTCTGCAAACTAGGTCCTTATTACCCCACACAGTGCATGTTTTGCAGGTAACCCAACAAGTGCATAGGTGTATTAATTACTAACACGTTTTAAAAGGTCCGCAGGTGGAGTTAATTATTTCACTTGTGATTCTGTGAGGAGACCTGGAAAACATGCACTGTGTGGGGTAATGAGGACCGAGTTTGCAGACCCATGCTCTAGAGCAGGGGTTCTCAAACTCGGTCCTCAGGACCCCACACAGTGCATGTTTTGCAGGTAACCCAGCAAGTGCACAGGTGTATTAATTACTCTCTGACACATTTTAAAAGGTCCCCTGGTGGAGCTAAGTATTTCACTTGTGATTCTGTGAGGAGACCTGCAAAACATGCACCGTGTGGAATCCTGAGGACCGAGTTTGAGAACCTGTGCTCTAGAGCTTTTTCAAATCTTCTTATTAACTGTAAAGATTAAGTATTTTCCTTTATGTGTTCATGGTGTAATGTTAAAATACATTTAGGGGTCTATTTCCCATTGGTAGCTCAGTGCTGCAGTGACTATTATTATGTACCACTGTATAATGATGCACCCCCACAATGTACAATGGGGCGCTCCCCAGCGATGGTATTTTCTCAGTCACCTGCAGCTTAACTCTGCAAAGGCGCATAGTGATGTCAACCAGCGGGGATCCAGCAAAGCCTGTCCAGCTTCACTGGTTACCATTGCGGGGTATGGATGGCACCACCATGATATAACCTTAGTCAATATACCAAGCAGGAAAAAGCTAAGCTTCTTGCTGCAAACTTGGGGCCTAATTCAGAGTTGATTGCAGCAGCAAATTTGTTAGCAGTCGGGCAAAACCATGTGCACTGCAGGGGGGGGGGGGGGGGGGGGCAGTAGATATAACATGTGCAGAGAGAGTTAGTTTTGCATACGTCCCAACATTTGCATCTTTGAAGTCGGGATTCCTATTTCCTAGGCGGGACTATTGCGATCAACTCTGAATTATCCCCATAGTCCGCCATCTCCATAGAGGTACAGTATATGGGGTTGGCAGCAAGTGGTAAAGCAGCATCTTTCTCCTACTTTCTTTGTCAGTCTTATTGACTTATCACCGCTTCTGACTTATGATAATGATAGCAACCAACCACGTTTTTGTTTATATTCAAAACGGAACCTTATTTCATATACTTCTTTTCAAAAATACCCACAATTATAATTGGAATACAGTTATGCAGTTTTCTTTTTCAATGTAAAAAAAATTCACCTAAATGTATAGGATTTTTTATTACATCTGATCTAAAGGATATTGTTTCACTTAAATATATATAGGGTTTCTTACATCTATGATACATACAAGTGTGACCTGAATGACAGCTTATACCCAGGGCTGTCTTTTTCATATGGGCTCAATGGGCAGTTGCCCAAGGGCCCCAGGAGTATAAGGGCCCTAAGCTGATAGCTGAGGGTCCTCTTTTTCCAGGGGTACCAGATTTTTGAAAATCGTCCATGGGGAATCGAAGATATCTGACTTCAAAGCAGTGGTTCCTATCTGAGCCTGTTAATTGCTCTTCCCAGCCAGATATCTTGGGTTCAGTCTCTGACTTAAGCCCCATACACACGGGGAGACGTGTGCTGAGTGATCTAGCACAGACCGCTCAGCATACATCTCTCCCCCCGCTCAGCACTCAGCGCAGGGTGTGCTGAGCGAGGAGGTTGATGGGGGTGGGGGAGGGGGTGGGGCACTCATTTCACCCAGCGGTGAAATGAGCAATCTCACTATATTTGGCATGCATGCATACCAACTCTAGAGCCGGCGATAGCGACACGCAGGACTGTGCATCGATTTCGCCGGCACCCTACACATGGCGATATCCGTGCTTAGGGGGTCATTCTGAGTTGATCGCTCGCTAGCAGTTTTTAGCAGCCATGCAAACGCTATGCTGCCGCACACTGGGAGTGTATTTTAGCTTAGCAGAAGTGCGAATGTTTTTATCGCAGAGCGCCTGCAAAAAAAATTTGTGTAGTTTCAGAGTAGCTCAAAACCTACTCAGCGCTTGCGATCACTTCAGACTATTCAGTTCCGGATTTGACGTCACACACCTGCCCAGCGTTGGCCTAGCCACGCCTGCATTTTCTCTGGCTCACCTGCATTTCTCCGAACACTCCCTGAAAACGGTCAGTTGCCACCCAGAAATGCCCCCTTCATGTCAATCACTCTGCGGCAACCAGTGCGACTGAAATGCATCGCTAGACCCTGTGCAAAACTGCATTGTTCGTTGTGCCCGTACGTCGCGCCTGCGCATTGTGCCACATACGCATGTGCAGAACTGCCGTTTTATAGCCTGATCGCTGCACTGCAAACAAATGCCACTAGCGATCAACTCGGAATGACCACCTTCATTTTTAAGCAATCTAGTCAGATTGCTTAGAATTTAAGCCCGGATCTCTCCGTGTGTACCCCCCCTTTAGTGTTTTTCTGAACTCTTCCCTTTTGGTGGACACTAGCAGTTTTTCTCTGACGTCCTAGTGGATGCTGGGGACTCCGTAAGGACCATGGGGAATAGCGGCTCCGCAGGAGACTGGGCACAACTAAGAAAGATTTAGGACTACCTGGTGTGCACTGGCTCCTCCCTCTATGCCCCTCCTCCAGACCTCAGTTAGAATTTTGTGCCCGGCCGAGCTGGTTGCACACTAGGGGCTCTCCTGAGCTCTTAGAAAAGAAAAGAGTATATTTAGGTTTTTTATTTTCAGTGAGATCTGCTGGCAACAGACTCACTGCTACGAGGGACTAAGGGGAGAAGAAGCGAACCTACCTGCTTGCAGCTACCTTGGGCTTCTTAGGCTACTGGACACCATTAGCTCCAGAGGGATCGAACACAGGCCCAGCCTCGGTCGTCCGGTCCCGGAGCAGCGCCGCCGTCCCCCTTGCAGAGCCAGAAGCAAGAAGAAGTCCAGGAAATCGGCGGCTGAAGACTCTGGTCTTCATTAAGGTAGCGCACAGCACTGCAGCTGTGCGCCATTGCTCCCCATGCACACCACACACTCCGGTCACTGATGGGTGCAGGGTGCTGGGGGGGGTTGGGGGGGGACGCCCTGGGCTGCAATAAGAGTACCTTAGCTTGGCAAAAAAACACATAATATAGTCAGTAAGACTATATATGTGTAATATCCCCTGCCAAAAATATTCTGAAAAAAGCGGGAGAAGTCCTCCGAGAAGGGGGCGGGGCTATCTCCCTCAGCACACTGGCGCCATTTCCTCTCACAGCTCCGCTGGAAGGACGCTCCCAAGGCTCTCCCCTGCAGTTTCCAGGCTCAATAGGGTAAAAAAGAGAGGGGGGGGCACTAAATTTAGGCGCAAATTGTGTATTATAGCAGCTATAGGGGAAAAATCACTGTGTGTAGTGTGTATCCCTGCATTATATAGCGCTCTGGTGTGTGCTGGCATACTCTCTCTCTGTCTCCCCAAAGGACTTTGTGGGGTCCTGTCCTCAGTCAGAGCATTCCCTGTGTGTGTGCGGTGTGTCGGTACGGCTGTGTCGACATGTTTGATGAGGAGGCTTATGTGGAGGCGGAGCAGGTGCCGATAAATGTGATGTCACCCCCTGCGGGGTCGACACCTGAATGGATGGACATGTGGAAGGAATTACGCGACAGTGTCAACTCCTTACATAAAAGGTTTGACGACATAGCAGATGTGGGACAGCCGGCCTCTCAGCCCGTGCCTGCCCAGGCGTCTCAAAAGCCATCAGGGGCTCTAAAACGCCCACTACCTCAGATGGCAGACACAGATGTCGACACGGATACTGACTCCAGTGTCGACGACGATGAGACTAGTGTACATTCCAATAGAGCCACTCGTTATATGATTACGGCAATGAAAAATGTGTTGCACATTTCTGATATTACCCCAGGTACCACAAAAAAGGGTATTATGTTTGGGGAGAAAAAGCTACCAGTGGTTTTTCCCCCATCTGATGAATTAAATGAAGTGTGTGAAGAAGCGTGGGCTTCCCCCGATAAGAAACTGGTCATTTCTAAAAAGTTACTAATGGCGTACCCTTTCCCGCCAGAGGACAGGTCACGTTGGGAGACATCCCCTAGGGTGGATAAAGCGCTCACACGTCTGTCAAAAAAGGTGGCACTACCGTCTCCGGACACGGCCGCCCTAAAGGAGCCTGCGGATAGAAAGCAGGAGGCTATCCTGAAGTCTGTATATACACACTCAGGAATTATACTGAGACCGGCTATTGCTTCAGCATGGATGTGCAGTGCTGCAGCTGCGTGGTCAGATTCCCTGTTGGAAAACATTGATACCCTAGACAGGGACACTATATTGCTAACCGTAGAGCATATTAAAGACGCTGTCTTATACATGAGAGATGCACAGAGGGATATTTGCCGGCTGGCATCTAAAATAAACGCAATGTCCATTTCTGCCAGGAGAGGATTGTGGACTCGGCAGTGGACAGGAGATACAGATTCTAAAAGGCACATGGAAGTTTTGCCTTACAAGGGTGAGGAATTGTTTGGGGATGGTCTCTCGGACCTCGTTTCCACAGCGACAGCTGGGAAGTCAGCATTTTTACCCCATGTTTCCTCACAGCCAAAGAAAGCACCGTATTATCAGGTACAGTCCTTTCGGCCCCAGAAAGGCAAGCGGGTTAGAGGCGCGTCCTTTCTGCCCAGAGGCAGAGGTAGAGGGAAAAAGCTGCAACATACAGCCAGTTCCCAGGAACAAAAGTCCTCCCCCGCTTCCTCTAAGTCCACCGCATGACGCTGGAGCTCCACAGGCGGAGCCAGGTACGGTGGGGGCCCGTCTCAAGAACCTCAGCGACCAGTGGGCTCGCTCACGGGTGGATCCCTGGATTCTACAAGTAGTATCTCAGGGGTACAAGCTGGAATTCGAGACGTCTCCCCCTCGCCGTTTCCTCAAATCTGCCTTGCCGACAGCTCCCCCGGACAGGGAGGCAGTGCTGGAGGCGATTCACAAGCTGTATTCTCAGCAGGTGATAATCAAGGTACCCCTCCTTCAACAAGGACGGGGTTACTATTCCACAATGTTTGTGGTACCGAAACCGGACGGTTCGGTGAGACCCATTTTAAATTTAAAATCCTTGAACACTTATATAAGAAGGTTCAAGTTCAAGATGGAATCGCTCAGGGCGGTGATTGCAAGCCTGGACGAGGGGGATTACATGGTATCACTGGACATCAAGGATGCTTACCTGCATGCCCCCATTTACCCTCCTCACCAGGAGTACCTCAGATTTGTGGTACAGGACTGTCATTACCAATTCCAGACGTTGCAGTTTGGTCTGTCCACGGCACCGAGGGTATTTACCAAGGTAATGGCCGAAATGATGATACTCCTTCGGAAAAAGGGAGTTTTAATTATACCGTACTTGGACGATCTCCTTATAAAGGCGAGGTCCAGGGAACAGTTGTTGATCGGAGTAGCACTAGCTCGGGAAGTGCTACAACAGCTCGGCTGGATCCTGAATATTCCAAAGTCGCAGCTGGTTCCTACAACGCGTCTACTGTTCCTGGGGATGGTTCTGGACACAGAACAGAAAAAAGTGTTTCTCCCGGAGGAGAAGGCCAAGGAGTTGTCATCTCTAGTCAGAGACCTCCTAAAAACAAAACAGGTGTCGGTGCACCACTGCACGCGAGTCCTGGGAAAGATGGTGGCTTCTTACGAAGCAATTCCATTCGGAAGGTTCCATGCAAGGATCTTTCAGTGGGATCTGTTGGACAAGTGGTCCGGATCGCATCTTCAGATGCATCGGCTGATAACCCTGTCTCCAAGGGCCAGGGTGTCGCTGCTGTGGTGGCTGCAGAGTGCTCATCTACTAGAGGGCCGCAGATTCGGCATACAGGACTGGATCCTGGTGACCACGGATGCCAGCCTTCGAGGTTGGGGGGCAGTCACACAGGGAAGAAACTTCCAGGGACAATGGTCGAGTCAGGAGACTTCCCTACACATAAATATTCTGGAACTAAGGGCCATTTACAATGCCCTAAGTCAGGCAAGACCCCTGCTTCAACACCAGCCGGTGCTGATCCAGTCAGACAACATCACGGCGGTCGCCCATGTAAACCGACAGGGCGGCACAAGAAGCAGGATGGCGATGGCAGAAACCACAAGGATTCTCCGATGGGCGGAAAATCATGTGTTAGCACTGTCAGCAGTGTTCATTCCCGGAGTGGACAACTGGGAAGCAGACTTTCTCAGCAGACACGACCTCCACCCGGGAGAGTGGGGACTTCATCCAGAAGTCTTCCAAATGATTGTACACCAGTGGCAAAGGCCACAGGTGGACATGATGGCGTCCCGCCTCAACAAAAAGCTAAAAAGATATTGCGCCAGGTCAAGGGACCCTCAGGCGATAGCCGTGGATGCTTTAGTGACACCGTGGGTGTACCAGTCGGTTTATGTGTTCCCTCCTCTTCCTCTCATACCCAAGGTACTGAGGATAATAAGAAGGAGAAGAGTAAGAACTATAATCATTGTTCCGGATTGGCCAAGAAGAGTTTGGTACCCAGAACTTCAAGAAATGATATCAGAGGAACCATGGCCTCTGCCGCTCAGACAGGACCTGCTGCTGCAGGGACCCTGTCTGTTCCAAGACTTACCGCGACTGCGTTTGACGGCATGGCGGTTGAACGCCGGATCCTGAAGGAAAAGGGCATTCCGGAGGAAGTCATCCCTACGCTGATTAAAGCTAGGAAGGAGGTGACCGCAAACCATTATCACCGCATATGGCGAAAATATGTTGCGTGGTGTGAGGCCAGAAGGGCCCCAACGGAGGAATTTCAGCTGGGTCGATTTCTGCACTTCCTACAGTCAGGGGTGACTATGGGCCTCAAATTAGGTTCCATTAAGGTCCAGATTTCGGCTCTGTCGATTTTCTTCCAAAAAGAACTGGCTTCACTGCCTGAAGTTCAGACGTTTGTTAAAGGAGTGCTGCATATTCAGCCCCCTTTTGTGCCTCCAGTGGCACCTTGGGATCTCAACGTGGTGTTGGATTTCCTTAAGTCACATTGGTTTGAGCCACTTAAAACCGTGGAACTAAAATATCTCACGTGGAAAGTGGTCATGCTGTTGGCCTTGGCTTCGGCCAGGCGTGTGTCAGAATTGGCGGCTTTGTCATGTAAAAGCCCTTATCTGATTTTCCATATGGATAGGGCGGAATTGAGGACTCGTCCCCAATTTCTCCCTAAGGTGGTATCAGCTTTTCATTTGAACCAACCTATTGTGGTGCCTGCGGCTACTAAGGACTTGGAGGATTCCAAGTTGCTGGACGTAGTCAGGGCCCTGAAAATCTATGTTTCCAGGATGGCTGGAGTCAGGAAAACTGACTCGCTATTTATCCTGTATGCGCCCAACAAGCTGGGTGCTCCTGCTTCAAAGCAGTCTATTGCTCGCTGGATCTGTAGTACGATTCAACTTGCACATTCTGCGACTGGACTGCCGCATCCTAAATCTGTAAAAGCCCATTCCACGAGGAAAGTGGGCTCTTCTTGGGCGGCTGCCCGAGGGGTCTCGGCTTTACAACTTTGCCGAGCTGCTACTTGGTCGGGTTCAAACACATTTGCTAAATTCTACAAGTTTGATACCCTGGCTGAGGAGGACCTTGAGTTTGCTCATTCGGTGCTGCAGAGTCATCCGCACTCTCCCGCCCGTTTGGGAGCTTTGGTATAATCCCCATGGTCCTTACGGAGTCCCCAGCATCCACTAGGACGTCAGAGAAAATAAGAATTTACTCACCGGTAATTCTATTTCTCGTAGTCCGTAGTGGATGCTGGGCGCCCATCCCAAGTGCGGATTGTCTGCAATACTTGTATATAGTTATTGCCTAACTAAAGGGTTATTGTTTGGAGCCATCTGTTTGAGAGGCTCAGTTGTTATTCATACTGTTCACTGGGTATAGTATCACGAGTTGTACGGTGTGATTGGTGTGGCTGGTATGAGTCTTACCCGGGATTCCAAATCATTTCCTTATTGTGTCAGCTCTTCCGGGCACAGTTTCCTAACTGAGGTCTGGAGGAGGGGCATAGAGGGAGGAGCCAGTGCACACCAGGTAGTCCTAAATCTTTCTTAGTTGTGCCCAGTCTCCTGCGGAGCCGCTATTCTCCATGGTCCTTACGGAGTCCCCAGCATCCACTACGGACTACGAGAAATAGAATTACCGGTGAGTAAATTCTTATTATCTCTACTATGCCCAGAACCAGATATCAGTCTTCCAGCAGCTGGTCCTTCCTTCAGCTCCACACATCTGTTATGCAGTTTTATATTTTCATCTATGGATTGCTCTGGCTCCTGAACTCTTATCCCCTAGTCCCCAGTACCTGGTGAAAGGTGGGGCTCTCTAGTATTTTATACCATTGAAAGCCTCGAAATGTATTTCCAGGAACTGGGGATATCTGGAGTCAAGCAAGCTGCCCTCCCACTGGAAATTGATGACTATTAAGCCCACTTCACTATCCACCCCACTCCTGCATATTAAACACCCCCTAGTACCCTGGAAGTCATGTACCGGGGCCTCTTCACTCAGCCCAATGCCTCCTTTTACAATTTAGTGTTCTCCCTTCCGCCCCATCTCTCGCTATCTGTGCAGTAAAGGAGTAATTAGTAGAAATTACTGCTCCAGGTCCTACACGCTGAGCGGAAGATAGCACACCCCCTACCACCCACGGGCAGAGGTGGATTTACCACTAGGCAACATAAGCAGGTGCTTAAAGCCCGGTGGATCACAGGGGGCCCAGCAGCTGGCAGAGTTTATTAATGATTCATCCATGGACCATATGAGAGAAGCCGTTGAATCATTAACTAACACTTCTGTGTGATCAGAGCCACTGCTGTACTTCATGGGTGACGGAGTTTGTATACGCTGGGTCGGCCACAGCCTCACTCTCTCAGAGAACTCCAGTCCCTCTCGCTCTATGTCCCCGCCCCTAAATCACTTCCTCAGAGCCTCTGCTGGATTGATATGGGGCACTGGCGTTTGCGTGTTATCTGTGCCTCTGCCCTAGCACCCTATTATCTGTGTCTCTGCCACCACCCCCAATTATCTGTGCCTCTACATACAAGAGCCCAAGTGCCGTGTATAGCAGCAACAGGCCCATTCACTGGCTCCCAGACCTTCCCACAACTGTGATCCTAATGCCAGCGGTGGACTTTGATTAACAGTGTTAATTTAACACATTAACGCAGGTAATGGAAGGGTCATAATTGTGGGTATTTCACACCCGGCACGCTGCTCCTCCTCCAAGGCTTCATAATCAGACTCACAGCAGTGTGAGATGATGACCTGGCACCTGCCAAAGTGCACTTCTATTACCACATGTCACTGCAGATCTTAGCCTGGCAGCGTGGACACTGTGGAGGACAACATCCATGGGTGCTCATAACCTGATTTACAGACCCCCCTGCATTGAGACACCATCAATTACTACCAGTGTGTAGTAAAACAACTTACTATGGGGTCTATTCATGAAGCAGTGAAAAGTATGGAGAAGTGAGCCAGTGGAGAAGTTGTCCATGGCAACCAGTCAGCTGCTCTGTATGTTTTTATAGTATGCAAATTATAAATGTTACTTCAATGCTGATTGGTTCTTCTTCACTGGCTCACTTCTCCACAGTTTTCACTGCATCATGAATGGACTACTAGATATGGGCTCCTCAGCCATTAACCTGCTGGTAATTATCTTCCAGCAGCCAGCACCAGACTGACTTTCATCGCAAAAGGTACAGTAAACGGTGGGACACATTTGCTGATTATTATTTTTTCAAACATATTAATTAATGTCTCTTTATTTCTCATACGTGAAGCTGCAGAGATGCCCACATTGTCCTCCCCCCCCCCTTTTCCCCATTCCCCTCTGCTTCTCTCTCTCTCTCCTGTCTTTACCTCTATCTATCTCCTCTGTTTGGGGCCCATTTACCAATCATTGTATTTTCAATGCGATCTGGCCACGATATTAGTGCCCAGGATCGCATTGCAATATGCAATCACTTCACCTGGATGTACTAATAAGCACAGGCAGGGACAGGGGCTACGAAAGAATCCCATCCCTGCGATGTGCTCTGTGAGCTACTACGGGGGTCTGCACATGTGCGATAAGCCTGACCGTGTGAGGCGGGCGGCGGGACAGCAACAGGGCCTGAACGCGGAGGAACTTGGATCCGAAAGGATCCGGGTTCCTCCAATTAGCGCCCTAGGATTTGAACTGGGCGCCGATCACGAGCCAATCCCGGCTTGCGGCTTGGCGTCCAATGGGAGGCCGCCGCGGCGGGCCAATCCGTGCTCGTCACGGCGGACCAATGGGAGTCTGCCGCGTCATCTCTCCGCCGCCTCCCAGCATCTTATATCAGGCGCTGGGCGGCGGCGGAGCTCAGTTGCGCACCGGACCCGGAGCAGAGAAGAGCTCCAGAAGACGGAGGAGGAAGACCAGCAGCGGCAGAAGACGCGGCGGAGAAAGAAGAATCGGTGGAGAAGAGAGAAGACGGAAGAGAGAAGAGGCGGAACTAAGAAGAAAGAAGAGGCGGAGCCCGGAGTCCAGCAGCGGAGGACCGGCGGAGAGTGCTGCAGAGCGAGGGATGCAAAAGAGCTGACGAAGCTCCCCTCTGCAGCCTCTCCCACCGATCCGGGTAGGAGGCCTTGGGCCTATACCACCTTCTTATAGCTTTCCTCCCTAGACCACCGGGATTGTCAGGCATTAGGCCTGTGGCCACCAACAGGCAATAGGCCTGGGTAGTAGTTAGGAGGCGAGAGCCACCACACCAACAAGTAACCTTGGCGTTAGGCCAAGGTTACTGTCCCCTGATTAGGCAGGCGCTAGGCCTGTGGCCACAAACAGGCACTTGGCCTGAGCAGTAGTTAGGAAGGAAGGGCCACCACATTAACAAGTAATCTTGGCGTTAGGCCAAGGTTACTGTCCCCCTTTTTAGGCAGGCGCTAGGCCTTGGGCCACCGTTCAGGCACTAGGCCTGTGTCATAGATAGGACCCAATATTCATATAAATAATCTTGGTATTAGGCCAAGATTATATTCCCATCGGTAGGTAGGCACTAGGCCTGTGGGCACTTGCGGGCATCTGGCCCGGGCACAAGTTAGTCACAAATAAAGGGTGAGATCTGAAGTTGGAATCTTTGCACTAGGCAAGGATTTTCCTCCCATTGTCAGGTGTGCATTTGGATTGGGCTCAGTTCAGGGTAGAAACGGAACTTCTACACTAGGGGCATAGTAGCATCTACGCAGTTGGGAACCCATAGTACAGAACCCTTCCGGTTCGGTTCCCGCAGCGAGTGGGCTGTACGGTAGCTCGCTTGGACTGTGGTTGGTTGGGTGTGTAGGGCTGGCTGGCCTGCACGTTCTGTACTCCATTCGGGATAGGAAAGGTTGTGAAGAGACGGTCCCGTCTCCACGTACCTCACAATCCCGTATACCTGAAGTGGACGGCTGTCCACTACAGGCCGCCCAATACGCGTGTGCGCCAGGCATTTGTTGGTCAGCCCGACGTGCAGGATCTGTCAACACCAGCATAACGGTAACTCATTGTTATGTCATTACTGTGTATCCTTGAATGTGTCATGTTTTGCTAGCTGAGGACATCTATAGCTGTCCTTTCTCGTTAGTTTTGTTCAAAGGTTCATAGCAGCATAGGCCAGTTTAGTTGTTTAGCCTATCTGTTAGTTTGTATTTGTAGGAAGGCTGCTGTTCATCTCTCCTCAGGAGCAGCGATCCTCGACTGGCAAGTTGACAAGTGTGACGACGTGAGTATTCCCCTCCATGTGTTTGTCTTGGTCTGTGTTGGGCGCCGATCTGTGAGTCTTCACTAGGCCTAGTGAAGCTTGCTTCACCTGGTGCGCAAGTGCCAAATAGGTGATAATTGGGTGGCTGAGGCCTTAGGGCCAGTGATGACAGTCACCTAATCGGTGAAAGTTGCGGCCATCTCTGTGTATCTTCTTCCTCACCGTGGAAAAGAGTTGATACCCCGTGTGATCAGTGCTTCTTTTCCCCCAGCATCTGGGTATCAAGGCCGAACAGTCGCGTCCTGGTTACTGGAGTACTTCTCGGTCCGAAGTGGTTCCGTGGTCAGAAACTGAAGGACACTAGCGGTAAGAAGCGAGTCACACCTGCACGGCAGCAGGCATAATACCGCACACAACATCCTTACATTTGGCATAGTTGGCAGGATGTCGGACACTGAAAAAAATCTTCTCCGGAAACAGAAAGGAAATTCAATTTTGGACCAGCATTGACGCATATCCCTCGGAACATGCCGCTGGAAGACTGGAAGAAAAGGCTTCACGGAATCATTCAGCTGTACGGGGTGCCCCCCGAAATGCAGCTGCACTTGGCATTGAATACACTGGATGGAGAAGCCTGGCGGTCCGTTATCCTTGTTCCAGAAGAGGAGCGGAAAACGTTAGATGAGGTACTCACGATCCTCGATGGTGCCTATGGCAACACCTCATCTGCTGGGACCCTGCGTCAGCAGTTGTTCAACCGATTTCAGAGAGAAGATGAGTCTATACCCCAATTCGCCAATGCGATTCAAGAGATGTTAGGCGAGATCTCTCGGCGCGACCCAGAAGGTCTGGTTTCACTGGTTAACCCAAGTATGATGCTGAGGGATCAATTTGTGCTGGGCCTACAGAGTATTCCCATTCGACAGATCCTGTTGGATAAGATTGCCAACGACAAGAAGATGACCTTTCGTCAAGTTCAAGTGGAGGCTGTTGCTAGGGATCGCGATGCCAAATTTGGACCTTATGCTATGGCCCCGCAATGGTTAACACCGATGTCCGCCCCTTTGGCCAGTAGAGAAAAAAATCCCTTGGAGGCCTGAATACAAGATCTTAAGGCGGCATTCGCCAAAGTCACTCTTGAAATGAAAGAGGAGATCTCTCAGTTGCGGGATGAGGTTCATAGACAGAGGGGTCATGGTGGGTCTGAAGATCGGGCACCACTTAGGCTGCCAAGGGAATCACAAACCAATGTTGGAGGCGCTCATCCTAGGAAAGGTAGGGGACCCCATTGTTATCGCTGTAACAAGTTTGGACACATTGCCCGGAAATGTACTGAGCCTAGGCAGGACCCTTCGTTAAACTAGAATCCCTCACAGTGAAGGGACCACCCGTGGGGGAGATGAGCGGAGGAGGCACAGCTATCGTGGATTCAGCTGACATAGTGGGTGAGTGTCCCGTTGTGGTTGGATGTCTTGGGGGAAAAGAACAGAAGTGCCTGTTGGATACGGGCTCACAGGTCACCACCATGTCTGAGGCTTGTTTCCTGGAGCACTATTCTCATCTGAAGGGTTCTGTGTTGGAAAGCTGGGTTACTCTTACGGCGGCCAACAATCTTCCTATTCCAGTTGTCGGAGTGGTGTGGATGGAGATCTCGATCTGTGGACAAGCAGTAGGAAAGAAAGGAATACTGGTTGTCGGAAGCTTGGGTTTGAGTCACGGGCTGGTAATTGTTGGCATGAACGTCCTACAGGATCTCAATCAGCTTTTGTTCCAGGAAAGAGGTGCGCAGTATTGGAAAGAGCTGGGTGTCCAACGGCCAGTGCAACAGGCATTCAGCAGGAGGGGAGGATATGTGAGGCTGGAAATTTGGAAGATTCCCTGGGATCCATCCGGACCAGTCATTGGCAACAGATAGAGTTACCTCCCCGCCTGGAGGTAATTCTTCCCCTCGAGGTGCGTACTCATCAACGCCTGGAGGGGTTCGAGGTGATGGTGGAACCCAATGGATTCCTAGGAATAGACTCTGGGATCATCCTAGCCCAAACTATGGCCGTAGTGAGTGACAGCAAGGTGTTGGTTCAGATTTGTAATCTACTGGACGAGATCAAAAGAATTCCTGTGGGAGAAACCATTGCTAATGTAGCGGCTGTCACCCGAGATGGAGTTTTGGGGGGCAGCAGGTCTTGCTGCATGCTGACGAGCAAGGGCCATGGTCCATGGCAGTGAGCCTGGATAGGGATGAAGAACCCAATATGGAATGGTGCGCCCGTGTTATACGAGAACAGATGGATGTCTGTCTGGACGAATGTAGCCCCGTTTTGGTGCAGAAATTGGAGCATATGCTATGGGAACGACAGAAAGTGTTTTCCCGGCATGAGGAGGATTTCGGGTATACTGAAGATTTGAAGCATGAAATACGTATTGGGGAGAGTCCTCCTATCCGTGAGAGATATTGTCCTATCCCACCCAAACTCTATCAGGAGGTGAAGAAGATGTTGCGGCAGGTGTTGGACAATCAGGTCATTCGCAAGAGTAAAAGCCCATGGGCTGCGCCCATCGTGTTGGTACGGAAGAAAGATGGTTCCATCCGATTTTGCGTGGACTATCGGCGGTTAAACAGCTGTACCATTCGAGATGCCTATCCATTGCCTAGGACAGAGGAGTCTTTGGCGGCCCTGGGGAATGCTCGGTATTTTTCCACTCTGGACTTGGCCAGTGGGTATTGGCAAGGTGCGGTTGACACACAGGATCAAGAAAAGACCACCTTCACAACTCCGATGGGGTTGTTTGAGTTCTTGCGCATGCCTTTTGGACTCACCAATGTCCCAGCTACATTCCAGCGGATGATGGAGAGGTGTTTGGGAGATTTGAATTTCGAAGCTCTGCTGATATATCTGGATGATATTATCATGTTTGCCTCCACTCTAGAGGAACATCTTGCACGCCTGGATGTTGTGTTACAGCATCTGGAGAAGTACGGGCTCAAGCTCAAGCCCCGTAAGTGTCATCTTCTAAAATCAAGCTTGGAGTACTTGGGGCATGTGGTATCCAGAGATGGAGTCTGCCCTACATCTGGCAATATTTCAGCAGTACAGGAGTGGAAAACGCCCGCTACTATCACTGAACTACTGTCAGGTCTCAGGTTTTGTCTGTCCCCGGAGGGGGCACTAGTGGGTCAGTGTTGGTGCAATGTACAAAGCGTGGAGGCAATATGAAGGTCCTGCGCATATGCGCTGATGTTTATTAGCACAGAGGTAACAAAGCAGATGGTATAACAATGAATAATAACTGAAGACCGGCAATGTAGCAAACAATGATTGATAACTGAAACCAAAAGTAACTGAAAGTCTCTTGCAACAGAACATGAAATAACTTAATTGGCTGAATGCAGATGAATAAACAAACTCCGGTAATACTTGAAAGCACAGTCTCTGTATAATATGAAATGAACGGATAACTGAATGCAGATGGATTAAAAAGCAGAACTTCTGTATTATTTAGAAACACACAGTCTCTGTATAACACAATATGAAATGAACTGAAAACTGGAATGCAGATGGAAAAGGCAGAACTCCGGTATTATTTGAAAATACACAGTCTCTATATAGCATAAGTCCTTATGGCCTCACTAGGCCCAAGCAGGAGACAGTCTCAATGCAATTAGTTGGTATTACTGCTGAGATGCACAGGTTGATATACTGATAACGAAGTGGTTAGAACTGGTTAGGTGGAGCACAGTGAGCTGTGGGCTGCAGGAGACTGAAGACTGGAACTGCTGGGACCTGTAGTTCCACAGGTCCAATTCACATGGAATACTCTGAAAACAGAGGACAGAAGCCAGGAGACGCCTGTTCACTGGAAGTGATGCAATGGAGAATGCGGATTTCTGACAGTACCCCCCCTTTTATGGGTGGGCACCGAACAACCACGCTGGAACTTGGAGGATCCTCGAAAAAGAACTTAGGAATACACAAAATCAGAGGTCCTCAAAAGTCTTCCCAACTTTCATCTTCAGAAGACAGATTTTTCTCGTCAGAACAAGTAGACCATTAATGGTCATTTGAAACAGAATTTACTTCCTGGGAAAAGGCATAGCTTGGAAGGATAGAACCTCCCATAATGTAACTTGAGTCTTCATCAACAAACTCACTTTCAGAGTCAAAGTCCAGGTCTAGTGTGGTCATGGGAGCCTTTTGTTTAGGAACAACATTGTCTGAGACAACCTGTGGACCAGTGAATTTGAAGCTATATGAGACACCAGGACTAGGGTTAACGGCAGCATAGCCAACACTTACATCAACAGATGGTAGACTTTGAACTGGTTTTTGAGCTCTCCAATTCCTGTAATTCTTGAAATCTCTGATACATTGATTAAACAGAACTTGATCATGTTTGGAAAGCGTTGAGTCGAAAAACTGAGAACTGGAAGACTGATCAGAAGACTGAGCAGATGTTGAATCCGGGGAGTCAATACTTTCAGAAGTGTTGCTGTAGGATGGAGACACGGAAGTATATGCAACTTTCAAATCTAAAGTCTGAGAACCTTGTCTTGACTTTGCGGCTTGGAAATCTTTAATAGCTTGGTCTAATGTATCCTGATTTTGCACAGACAGAGATGTTGGAGAGGATTTAGCAGTAGACAAACTGTTGACAAATTGTCCAGAATGCCCAGATGACTTTGAATGCACTAAATTTGGAGCAAACTCCTGTTTTACTGCATCGAGGAAAGCGGGAATATCATTCAGTAGCGGATCCTTAGACTCAATGAGAGGATTCGCCCAATCCAGTGCTTTACCTTTGAAGAACAGGAGGAAATATCTGATTGCATTGACTGGAGTAATACTCACTGAAGATCCTGAGTTAGTAAAAGCGAGATATTGGCTCGCTAATGCACAGAACAGAGCATAGTCACCATCAAAGTAGACTGGAGCTTGTGTATCAAGTGGAAACTTGGAAGGCTGAATGTCAATTGAAGACTCAGAAGACAATGTAGGACACTTGAGAGTAGAGGACTGGAATAAGCTTTCAGAAGCAGGAGTAGAATCAACTTGAAATGCTCTAGGGTGGAGAGAGGACGTCATCTCCAGAATTGACTGACGGGAGTTCCCAGCTGAGGTTGACTGAACACTAGAAGCTTTATCCTGGGGTGAGATGCTTAGAGCCTCCATCTGGGTTGAGGCAACTGCAATATCTGCAAGAACTGTGGACTCTGGACATATTGACAGGAGTTGCTTACTTGAAACACTGGAGAGAACCACACCAGGTTCGGAGGAACTGGAATCGGTAGGAACCGACGACAACTTTGGACAAACGGATGGAACAGGGATTTGTCCAGGACTACTTGAATTGACTTGAACTGAAGGAGGCTGATCTGGACAGACGGATGGGACCGGATTGTGTCCAGAAAAACTTGTACCGGCTGGAACCGGAGGAGTCTTCGGACTGACGGATAGGACCGGATTTGATCCGAAGATGCTGGAATCGGCTGGAACCGAAGGAGGTAGCTCAGCATTGGAAACAGAGCTACTCGGGCTGGCTGGAACCAGAGGAGGCTGATCTGGAAAGACGGATGGGACCGGATAGGGTCCAGAAAAGCTTGAACTGGCTGGAACCGGAGGAGTCTTCGGACTGACGGATAGGACCGGATTTGATCCGAAGATGCAGGAATCGGCTGGAACCGAAGGAGGTAGCTCATTGTTGGAAACAAAGCTACTCAGGCTGGCTGAAACCAGTGGAGTCTTTGGACCGACGGCTGGAACCGGGCTAGATCCATTGACACGTGACTCTGTATAGACAGAATCCAGATGTTCTGATGATCCCTCTTGGAGTGGTACTGAGCTGTTAGCACTCTCTGAAGTTGGCAAACAAAAGTTCATGTCTGTATCTGTGGCTTTAAGAATTCCTCCTGGGATCTTGGCCCTGGACTCCCCTCTAGAGGCTGAAACTCCAAAGACCCCTCCTGGGGTTAATAGATCAGACACACTTCTTTGAGTTGCATGCCCGGATGCCACTTCTGGAACCTGAACATCAGATACCCCTTCTGGGATCACAACATCAGATGCCCCACCTGAGGCTGTAGACACAGACGCCCCTTCTCGGGCCGTAGACACAGATGCCTCTTCTCGGGCCGTAGACACAGATGCCCCTTCTCGGGCCGTAGACACAGATGCCCCTTCTCGGGCCGTAGACACAGTTGCCCCTTCTCGGGCCGTAGACACAGATGCCCCTTCTCGGGCCGTAGACACAGATGCCCCTTCTCGGGCCGTAGACACAGATGCCCCTTCTCGGGCCGTAGACACAGATGCCCCTTCTCGGGCCGTAGACACAGATGCCCCTTCTCGGGCCGTAGACACAGATGTCCCTTCTCGGGCCGTAGACACAGATGTCCCTTCTCGGGCTGTAGACACAGAAACTACTTTAGTTATGGGTAACATAGTCTCTTTTGATTTCTGAATTTGGGATTGAGTCTATTTGTCACAGGACCCCAATCGTACACTTTTTGGACACTCCTGTCCGAGGTAAAGGAACTTGAAACTGTAGAGGATACGCTGGAAGGTTTGCAGGTGAAAACTCTGTGATGTTGGGAGTCGGGACCTGTCACCAACTTTTGAGTTGCGGAAGGAACAGTCCTTAATAAGATGACTAGAACTCCCACAGTAAAAGCAGAGGTGAAGCTGCTTGCGATGCCGGCGTTCAGCTTCCGTGAGTTTAGAGCGCGGGTAGCTCTGGAATCTGCCCTCTCTCTGCATAGGAGAAGAGACTTTAGTTTGAAGGAAGCTTGACACGGAGGTCGCACTAGTCTCAATACTTTGAGCAGGACTCTTCACTGCGTTTAAAGCACCACCCAGGATTTCTGGCATTATTGGAATGATTTTTGTTAGGAGACTTTGAAGTTGTTCCAATAGATGATAAAGAGTGCTTATTGGTTCAGAGCTCACAGCAGACAACAAAGGAGTCTTGAAGCTTTCAAAGGAGGAAGTCGCTCTCTCAGGAGAATTAGCTGTGAAGGGACTGCCATAGGACTGACTTGAGCAAGATCCATCCACAGGAACGGATTGTGCAGGGAAAGTTGAAATGACTGGAGCAGGAGTGACTTGAACAGGAACTGGAGGAACAACAGAACTTGGAAGGGATTGCTGCAAGGTATCCAAACGGGTAGACATTCCCTGTAGAAACAGGGTCACTTGTTGTGCAGCCTCATAATCATTGAGTCGTGACACCAAACTCTGTAGTGACCCTCAGCGCCATCTTAACAGCAGTGTGGGCCCCTGGGCACAACAATACACTGGGGCCCCTACCTATCCTCCAGCAGTAGGGGTGGGGGGGGGGGGGGGGGCTATCAGTGGCAGCTTTGATGTCTCGTGGGCAGTAGGGGGTGTTCTATCTTCAATTTAGCATGTAGGACCTGGAGCAGTAATTTCTGCTTATTACTCCTTTGCTGCACAGATGGTGGGAAATGGGGCAGGAGGAAGAACACTAAACTGTAGAAGGGGGCATTGGGCTGAATGAAGGGGCCCTGGTACATAACTTCCAGGGTGGTAGGGGGTGTTTAATACGCAGGGGAGGGGTAGATAGTGGAGTGGGCTTAATATTCACCATTTTCCGGTGGGAGGATAGCTTGCTTGAGTGCAGATATCTCCAGTTCCTGGAAGTAGATTTCTTAGCTTTGAATGGGATGAAAACACTAAAGAGTCCCTCCTTTCAGGAGGTACTGGGGACTTGGGGATCAGAGTTCAGAAGCCAGAGCAATCCACCAACTAAAATATTAAACTGTATACCAGGCGTGCAGAGCTGGAGCAGGGACCAGCTGCTGGAAGGCTGATATCTCTGGTTCTGGGCATAGTAGAAACAAGCTGCCAGTGTTCAGCAAAAGGGGAGAGTCCCAGCGTTTGGAGTATACCCTCTGAAAAGCTATAAGTCAAACAGAATCCGAGATATCTGGCTGGGAAGAGCAATTAACAGGCTTGGATGGGGACCACTGCTTTGAAGTCGGATATCTCTGGTTCCCCATGCCCGATTTTCAAAAATCTGGTATCCCTGGAAAGAGGGGACTCTCAGATATCAGCCTAGCGCCCTTATACTCCTGGGGCCCTTGGGCAAGATCCCACTGAGCCCATACGAAAAGACGGCCCTGGTGACCCTGACCCCACACTCTGACCACCGTCCGGGTCCATGGGCCTCAGACAAACTGTTAGGTCTCAGGTTTTGTCTGTCCCCGGAGGGGGCACTAGTGGGTCAGTGTTGGTGCAATGTACAAAGCGTGGAGGCAATATGAAAGTCCTGCGCATATGCGCTGAGGTTTATTAGCACAGAGGTAACAAAGCAGATGGTATAACAATGAATAATAACTGAAGACCGGCAATGTAGCAAACAATGATTGATAACTGAAACCAAAAGTAACTGAAAGTCTCTTGCAACAGAACATGAAATAACTTAATTGGCTGAATGCAGATGAATAAACAAACTCCGGTAATACTTGAAAGCACAGTCTCTGTATAATATGAAATGAACGGATAACTGAATGCAGATGGATTAAAAAGCAGAACTCCGGTATTATTTAGAAACACACAGTCTCTGTATAACACAATATGAAATGAACTGAAAACTGGAATGCAGATGGAAAAGGCAGAACTCCGGTATTATTTGAAAATACACAGTCTCTATATAGCATAAGTCCTTATGGCCTCACTAGGCCCAAGCAGGAGACAGTCTTAATGCAATTAGTTGGTATTACTGCTGAGATGCACAGGTTGATATACTGATAACGAAGTGCACAGATAAGGAAATGGAATGAACACCTGAGGAGAGCCTCTTACTGCTGATGAGCTTGTAGCTGTGGTTTGAAGTCCGGAGTATACAGGAGAATTGCAGAGTGATGAATGATGAGAGTAACCACGGTGAATAACTGGAGACAGGAACACGGGAACAACAACGGAGGAATCACTGGAGACAGGAACACGGGAACCAGGAGAACTAGACACACCATATGTGACTCGTTGTCCGAGGCGATGTGAATGAGCCAAGAACTGGAGTTTATACCCCTTGCTCTGTGATGATTGGATGAATCTCTGTGAGAACACACCCTCCTGGATTGGGTGCCCAGATCAGCTGAGAGTTAACTGGAGCTGGTGATTAACCGGGAGAATAACTCTATAGACAGTTAATGCAATGCACTGCTGGTTGTTGGCTGGGATCAATAGTGCACCGGGAGTTAATGCTGTTTAGCTAGAAGCACTGTGTACTCCAGGCTGCTGGCTGAAACCAGTGGTTACCAAAAGATAGAACTGGTTAGGTGGAGCACAGTGAGCTGTGGGCTGCAGGAGACTGAGGACTGGAACTGCTGGGACCTGTAGTTCCACAGGTCCAATTCACAGGGAATACTCTGAAAACAGAGGACAGAAGCCAGGAGACGCCTGTTCACTGGAAGTGATGCAATGGAGAATGCGGATTCCTGACAACTACGCGTTTTCCTAGGATTGGTTGGGTACTACCGACGGTTTATCAAAGATTTAGCAAAAATCGATGAACCACTGCACGCTCTGCTCCGAGGGGTGCCCACTACCAAATAAATGCGGGCCATAGCCTGGGGTGAGGCACAAGAGAAGGCGTTCTGCCACCTGAAGAAAAAGCTCACTGAAACTCCGGTTCTGGGATACGCCGACTTTGAAAAACCTTTTCTGCTCTGTACTGATGGCAGTCTACAGAGGCTAGGGGCAGTGCTTTCACAAGTACAAGATGGCCAAGAACGAGTAATCGCCTATGGTAGCCGGAGTTTGAGGGAAACAGAGAGGAACCCGGATAACTACAGTTCCTTCAAGTTGGAACTGTTAGCTGTAGTCTGGGCAGTGACTGAGAAGTTCGCCGAGTATCTGACTGCTACCCATGTGGAGATCTACACAGATAACAATCCCCTGGCCTATCTGGAAACTGCGAAACTGGGCACTCTGGAGCAGCGTTGAGTGGCCCGGTTGGCAAAATTAAGTTATAAAATCCACTATCGGCCAGGGAAGAGTAATGGGAATGCGGATGCATTGTCGTGTGTTCCCTGTACCCCTGCCCCCGACTGTGGGGGACGAGAAAGACGAGAGTACAGAGGTTCCGGACTTGACCAGAATTAGATGTCCTGTAACCCTGGAAGAGCAACAAGGATTCGGAGCACGGAACAAGAGTGGGCTTCATTGCAGCAGAGTGATCTGGGACTTAGTGCCATTCGGCGGTGGAAGCTGAAGAGACATTGGCCTAGCCAGTGGGAGAGGAGTCGGCTGACTCTCTATTGTCAAAAAGTCCTGCAGAGTTGGGACCGGCTAATTGTGTGTGCCGGAACACTGCGTCGGCGGGTGTATCTGCACCACGAGCTCAGGATGGTGGAACAGATTGTGGTACCAGAAGCAGCACTCCAGACTTTGGTGACCGAAGCGCATGATAGCGGAGCCCATCTGGGATCAGCAAAAACTTTCCAGTGGATACAACGTCAGTTTTTTGCCCCTCAGTTATCACCCCTGGTGGAGAGTGTGTGCCGGGAGTGTCGGACATGTGGGGTTGTCAAGCCGCGCAAACTGCATGCACCTGTACATACCATTTGGATGAATCGTCCCCTGGAGCTGTTGATGATCGATAATGTTCTGATTGGGGAGTCCGTTAGTGGCCATCAATATGCTCTGGTCATGACTGACCACTTCACTAAGTTCACGGTTGTGGTACCTACCAGAGATCAGATGGCAGAGTCCGCTACCAAGGCCATTGTCAAGCATTTCATCCGGCAGTTCGGGTGCCCCGAAAGAATGCATTCGGACCAAGGGGCTTGTTTTCAAGGGAGGCTGATGGAACAGCTTTGTCAACTATATGGGATGCAGAAGTCCCGTACCACTCCGTACCACCCTCAGGGAAATGGTGCCTGCAAACGTTTCAATCAGACTTTGCTCCAGATGCTGCGGACCTTGGAAGATACCAAGAGACGGAGGTATCCAGAGCATGTAGCAGAGCTGGTGTGGACCTATAAAAACAGGGTTCACAGCACCACCGGTTACTCCCCCTTCTTTTTGATGTTTGGCCGCCCAGGGCGTGAAGCGCAAGATCTGCACTTGCCCGAGCTTTGGGAAGAAGTGGGTTCATTGCCAGCAGATTGGGTCGCAGAACATCAGCAGCGCCTAAGAGTGGCTCACGACGTGACTCGAAGGATGATAGCCGACCATACTCATGTGCCCCATAGAACTCGAGGAGCTGAGCCTCTTGATGTGGGACAGCGGGTGCTGGTCTGCATGACGCGGCCGGGCGGAAAACTGACAGAAAGGTGGGAGGTACTGCCCTATATTGTCCGAAGGCGCCTCACAGAAGAGGGCCCAGTTTACCAGGTGGAAGCGACGGATGGGACCGGTCGGTTGAAAACCCTTCATCGGGATATGTTATGTCCTTGTTTGTTTCCAGAAGCCGTGGAGAGGGACAGTGCCTCCGGTCCGAGTACTGTTCCATCGCCTGCGGAAGAAACGGTGCTATCACAATCTCCCAGGGCAATTGGCCTGGACGAAAACTGGTGGGTGCCAGTGGTTCAGCCTCGCGACAACACGTAACAGGATGTTGAGGTCTCCAGGCCCATGGTATCTCCTTTGCCTAGACCAGGCCTGGCCAACCTGTGGCTCTCCAGCTGTTGTAAAACTACAAGTCCCATCATGCTTTGCCACAGTTTTGCTATAAGGGAATGCTAAAACTGTAGCAGGGCATGCTGGGATGTGTAGTTTCACAACATCTGGAGAGCCACAGGTTGGCCAGGCCTGGCCTAGACGGTCCCAGCATTCCAGCCGCGGTGTTTCTGGTCCCCGGTAAGCTGACCAGGATTTTATCTGGTCACAGTCTTCCTTTGTAGGGACTACAAAGGACAAATGGGGGGGGGGAATGTGAGGGTTGTTTAGCCTATCTGTTAGTTTGTATGAAGGCTGCTGTTCATCTCTCCTCAGGAGCAGCGATCCTCGACCAGCAAGTTGACAAGTGTGACGACGTGAGTATTCCCCTCCGTGTGTTTGTCTTGGTCTACGTTGGGTGCCGATCTGTGAGTCTTCACTAGGCCTAGTGAAGCTCGCTGCACCTGGTGCGCAAGTGCCAAATAGGTGATAATTGGGTGGCTGAGGCCTTAGGGCCAGTAATGACATTCACCTAATCGGTGAAAGTTGCGGCCATCTCTGTGTATCTTCTTCCTCGTCACGGAAAAGAGTTGATACCCCGTGTGATCAGTGCTTCTTTTCCCCCAGCATCTGGGTATCAAGGCCGAACCGTCGCGTCCTGGTTACTGGAGTACTTCCCGGTCCGAAGTGGTTCCGTGGTCAGAAACTGAAGGACACTAGCGGTAAGAAGCGAGTCACACCAGCACAGCAGCAGGCATAATACCGCACACAACATCCTTACAACCGCACTGCACATCGGGCACTTCCGGGGAGTGTTACAGTGGAACCCTCTGCCAGCCAGGTATGTAGTATGTAGCCCATAGGTTACAATGTGCTATCGCCATTTTCAGATGGTGATAGCTGCGGGACCAATATCTGGAAGGGAGGGATCGCAGCAGGTATCAGAGATATCTACTGCAGTCTCTCCTATATACATTCAGGGGATACTTAATATATGCGGCTAAACCCCAAAATGGGCGTTTTTATGGAAATAGCCGCAAATATTGCTTGATAAATTAGCCCCTTTGCCTCTATCTCTATTCCTTCTCTCTGCTTCTCTCTCCCCTTTCTCCTCGCCTCTCTGTTATTTCTCTCTGCACCCCTCTCTCCTAGGCAACACTAACATCTCACAGCGGGATGGGGGAGGGGTGTCCACTGCTAGCCCCCTAAAAGAATAGTATAGTTCTACCCCTGCTTACGCTGCTGTTTGGGGACTGATTCTCCTCATCTCCACCCTCCACCGCCAGTAGCAGCTTTCCCGGCAGCAACCCGGCTACTGGGAGAGCTGCTGCTGGTAGCGGAGGCTGGAGATGAGCAGAATCGGTCCCCGTGCTGCCCGCGAGGTTCTGGAATCTGCACCTGCAGGAATGCAGGTAGCAGGCACAGCCAGGAGCATTGATGGCAGGATATAGTGCTATGGAAGTTTGAGGAATGGGGGCCCCAAATCGGTGTCTTGCTTTGGGCCCCATGAGGTCTAAACCCGCCTTTGCTCATGGGACATCAAAGCTGCTGCTGATAGCTCCCCACACCCCTACTGCTGGAAGATGGGTAGGGGCCCCAGTGCATTGCTTTGCCCAGAGGCCTACACTGCTGCTAAGATGGCCCTGTTTGTACCCTTTCCCACTGACTTGAAAATCCTGGGTTATTACACAAGAGCGCGCATGAACCAAGGATTTTTGTCAGTGGAAACGGTTCCACTCAGGTCCAGTCACCCGGGAATCCTTCCTGGGTACTGAGCAGGATTTTACACGGAAAGGACCAGGTGAGCTGCAGTGGAATCGGGTAGCCAGGGTTGTCTCACCTGGGACCCGTGCGCAGCATGGGGAGAGATGCTTTCCTGGCGCAAGAAGATGATATCTTCACCCGTGTGCAGTGTGAACGGCGCTGATCCGTATCAGATAAAGGAGGAGATGTACTAAGCAGTGATGAGTGGAGAAATTAGCCAGTGGAGTAGTTGCCCATGGCAACCAACCAACTGCTCTGTATAATGTTATAGTATGCAAATTATAAATGTCGGGGGTAATTCCAAGTTGATCGCAGCAGGATTTTTGTTAGCAATTGGGCAAAACCATGTGCACTGCAGGGGAGGCCGATATAACATGTGCAGAGAGAGTTAGATTTGGGTGGGATGTGTTCAATCTGCAATTTAATTTGCAGTGTAAAAATAAAGCAGCCAGTATTTACCCTGCACAGAAATAAAATAACCCACCCAAATCTATCTCTCTCTGCACATGTTATATCTGCCTCCCCTGCAGTGCACATGGTTTTGCCCAATTGCTATCAAAAATCGTGCTGCGATCAACTTGGAATTACCCCCCGTCACTTCAATGCTGGTTGGTTGCCACAGGCAACTTCTCCATTGGCTCACTTCTTTACTATTTTCACCGCTTAGTACATCTCTCCCAAAAGCATAAAATAATCTGTTCAGAATCAGAATTAGTTCTAGCTTATGCAGTTTGCTTTTTTAGAATATCACGCAAAATATGGGACAGAGTCTCGATTGGTTAACAGGAAAAGGAACTAAACAAAACAAAATTAAAAAACTTCCGATACAATTATAAAAAAATAAACAACATCTGGCTGTATAGCCATATTCATGTTATTCTGTAAACATTGCTGCTTAGGAGGTCTTGACAGGAGGGAGGCAGGCAGGGCGTAGCTACCATAGGTGCAGGGAGTGCAGCAGCTATGGGGCCCAGAGCTGAGAGGGGCCCACCTTCCCTGTCAAAGTTACATGTGTTATATACATTTTTCCGCTATTGGGTGGTACGTAGGGGTCCTTTTAAAATATTTTCCTTGGGGCCTGCAGTATATCTAGTTATGCCCCGGGACCTGCTCATTGTAGTGTGGTATAAAAGGAACTGTATGGCATTTTAATGCTATATAATATGAACCGGGGCACTTGTAATGAGGCACAATATGAACAGGGAGCACTATATATCATAATGTGAATTGGGGGTACTGTGCGGCATAATGTGTACTGGCAGCTCTGAAATGTAACATAGGGTGAACTTAAGCATTACTACAATTCATAAAAGAAACTAGGGCACTACTATGGGGCATAACATTAAATAAGGCACTACTATGGTTCAGAAAATGGGGTGTAGTATGGTATGCCGGCAGTCGGGCTCCTGGCGACCAGCATACCGGCGCCTGGAGCCCGACCGCCGGCATACCGACAGTGTGGCGGGCGCAAATGAGCTACGCGCGCCACACTATTTTAGCAAATGAGCTACGCGCGCCACACTATTTATTCTCCCTCCAGGGGGGTCGAGGACCCCCACAAGGGAGGATAGCTGTCGGTATGCCGGCTGTCGGGATTCCGGCGCCGGTATACTGTGCGCCGGGATCCCGACAGCCGGCATACTGAAGACCACCCCAGAAAATTAACTAGGGCAGTATTATAGGGCATAAAATTTAACAACTGCTGCAGAGAAGTGTCTCTCTTAGGGATGGGGGGCCCTTCAAAATGTTGCTATAGGGCCCACAAAGTTCTGGCTACGCCCCTGGAAGCAGGTACAATTACCTAAGAGCTACTGCGGAACTACAAGTCTCAGCATTTCCCAACAAATTGAGGTAAGCCATTGGTTGCTTACATCAGTTGTCATTTCAAGGAAATTTAATTTTGTTGTTGGACTTTTCATCTGACCTCAACTTATAAAAGCTTCAATCAAAATAGAACTATTCCCCGTGGCAGGGAAATGTTCATTTGTTTTCTTTAAACTTCGCTCTTTCTCCGCCCGGCTGCCCATTCATAACACATGAGATAGTGTTTCTGTAAATAGTTTAATGGCTAAGGGTGGATCATGGACGATTTCTTTCCACACCACAAATTATCACCGGAAAACTTTGCCCACTTAATGATGACTGATAGAAAATACAGATTCATTATGTAGCAGATGGGAGAAGCCAGGGAATAAATATCTGTATGTGAAACGTTGACATTATTCAGGAACGGTTTGGTAAAACTTGTTAAATTATTTCTGAAGGACAATCTCCCCCCAGAGGAAATACTCCTGAAACTCTTATCAGGATCAAGTGGGGCTACACTATTTGCATTCATGCCACTATTGTTTTATAACGCCACTTAAGACAACAGGGGTAAAATTCTAAACTCACACCACGATTGGCCATCTGATCACGTTCCAATCTGATCTTTCAATCCTATCTTTTACAGATTGGATTGAACATTGTTGGCAAAAAGTACCCACACGATTATATGTAAATGGTTACATTGTTTTCTAAGGAAAATAGAGATCTAGTGGTAATTAAATTAAAGCTGATTTAACAAACGATTACAACACAGATGATAATAAACAGAGGTTATCGAGTGTTAGTGTACTATGGGGCAGATGTACTCTCGAATATATTGGATATTCAAGAATAATTCAAAATGGGTATGGGTCGTTGGGTCGACTCAACTTAGGTCGACAGTCATTAGGTCGATCATGGAAGGTCGATATGCATTAGGTCGACAGGGACAATAGGTCGACATGTACTAGGTCAACAGGTCAAACGGTCGACATGGTTTTTTAAAACTTTTTTTTGTGTCGTTTTCTTCATAAAGTGACGGAGAACCCCAATTAGTGCACCGTGTTCTCTCGCCATGCTTTGGACAGGTTACCGTTCCCAATTGTAGTCCACGTGGATCGTCAAATATGAAAAAGTCCAAAAAATTAAAATAAAATAAATGTGAAAAACTCATGTCGACCTTTTGACCTAGTACATGTTGACCTAATGACCATGTCGACCTATTGACCACGTCAACCTAATGCCTGTCAACCTTCAGTGGTCGACCTAATGACCGTATCCCATTCAAAACCACCATTTATATTAATAAAAAAATAAAAAAAGTGACATTTATATAACAATTTGGAATAATTGTATGTAAGAAAATACTCTGTTTCTAGTGCAATATGTTTTACTTATTTTTAGTTTTGATTATATGTGTATTAAATCTGTATTTTATTGAAATAAATGGTGGTTCGAATTTTCTTTACAATATTTGATCTAGTACCTTTGTTTTTTTGCAGTTTGTTGTTTTTAGGAGGAGAGCGGCTAGTCTCCAATCAGTAGCAGCGGTGGCCTTTTACATACTGTGTGCGCCCCTTACCTCTCAGCACAAATACTTCGGAATCTTACTACTCACACAAAAGATCAGCACCAGAAACAACACTTGGGGGTGATTCAGACCTGATAACTGCTGTGCGTTTTCGCACAGCGGGCGATCAGGTCATAACTGCACATGCGTATGCACCGCAATGCGCGCACGCGTCGGACAGCAACAAAGGGCATCGCTGGTTAGCGACGGGACGGTGTGAAAAATCTGATTGCACGGGCGTTTGCAAGGTGATTGACAGGAGGAGGCCGTTTTTTGGGTGGTAACTGACCGTTTACTGGGAGTGTCCGGAAAAACGCCGGCATTCCCAGGCGTTTTCAGGGAGGTGTCTGACGTCAGCCCCGGACCCGATCAGCCTGTTCTCATCACACTGTAGGAGTAAGTCCTGGGCTGCGCAGAGACTGCACACAGCGGATTTTTGCAGCTCGGCGTACACATGGGATCGCTCACTTGCACGGCGAATATACACTCCCCCTGGAGGTGCCGACTATCTGAACGCAGTACAGCAAAGTTTGCAACCCAGTGATCAGGTCAAATATAATATGTAAAAGTGTTGTTTTCTTGAACTGCATTCCAATTAGATGAAAAGTGATAGGATTGTGAAGTGTTTGTTCCTCAAATAAGTATTGATATGCATGTACAGACATGCATTTATTTATTTGGAAAAAAGACAAGAAAATCAAGGTGTTTTCTGGCAAACATGGCCTGGTTGCACAATTCCTAGCAACAGTACAATGTACATCACAATAAGCACATTTATACTCCTTGAGTAGTGTCTATGGATAGCAGGCTGGGTGGAGTTTTCTACAGAAGTTTTCACTTAATTTACAGATTCAAACCACATAGTGTAAAACCAGTTATTCTGAATTTAGTTTAGATGACCTCTATATTTAGTGATACATTTTCAGTCTTTAGTATCCTTGGGCAAGGTCTCCCTTTAGGGCTGGTGTAAAACAATTGGAATAAACCTAGCCCTGTTTTAAGATTAACTTTTAGTTGCATTTAAGTCACTGGGCAACAATAGTTAGCTGAAAACCATTAAAGTGCCATATTCAATTGTGCATGGGAGATTTGAAAAACCCTGAGGCGCTGAATTTTCCTATTCATTTGAAGGAGAGAAAATGAGACGCGTTAAGCAATCAAGCAATTGGAAATTTCCAGTTAGATGAATTAGTCCAATTACTCACCTTCCGCAGTGCTTCCTTCTCCATAGGTTCTTCTCTCTAGCGTCACAGACAACTTCCATGGACCAACTGGGCACTGGACAGTTGTGTACTACCCTGCACCCCCTACCCACACACTACGCTACCTCACACATGCACACCCCCTCCTTGCACACTAGTCCAGTTCCTGCTGCCTCTTCCCCCTGTATTCTGTCAGCACAGCCCCCTGCATCCACTGCTCTGGGCCTCGCAGCCTCTTCTCCCTGCAGCTGCTTATTTTTCTCACGCCGCAGGGTTTTCAATGCTACAAAATCTGGGTGCGTTTTTAAAAAAATTGGATGCCATGGGTATCAGACACACATATACCAGTGGTAATCCAAAATTGGGTGTGAGGGCTGCAAGGTTTTGTTGCAGGCAAAACTTCACACCCAATTGGAAACCCCCCTAAGTGTCCTACCCTGCACTGCTTTACAAGCAAATACAGACTAGGACAGTAATGGGCAACGGGCAGCCCACCATGTCTTTATTGGGTTCCAATGTATAGACATTGTCTAGGGCGACAGTCATTAGGTCAACCCCATATAGTTGACATGCATTAGGTCAACACTGACAAAAAGTTTAACAGGTAAAAATGAGTGACATGGTCGACACAACTTTTTAAGGTTTTATTGCATTTTTTTTACACCTTTTTCATGCTTTACTATCCACGTAGACTACAATTGGGAATAGTAACATGGCGAGCAAACCACACCCGCTTTTATTTGTAGTCCCCAGCTCCTCCTTGCAGTGTTGTAACTTGTAATGGGATCAGTACGAGATCCTGGCGGTCAGGAGACAGATGCCGGGAGCCCGACAGCCGGGATCCCCGGCAGTGAGCGGAGTGTGTCCCCTCACGGGCTCGCTGCGCTCTCCATGCTTTGGGCCCGGTGGTAACCAGCCGCTGGTCCGGACTCCGACCGCCGGTATTTCAGTTGGTGTCGGGATTCCGATAGCCGATCAATTGACTGCCTCCCCTTGTAATGCTTGTTTAAAAGGTCTGTTTCTATAACAATACAGATAGGTGTTCTCTTTCATCAATTAAATGTATTAATTTAACTTTCTACAGAGAATATGACTTCCATTTGAAGGGTATAGAGCATCCAAAGTGCACCAGGTTGCCTATAACTGGACTGGGCACATAGGGAATATTCAGTCCATTTTTGGTGCCCAGTTAAATGCAAACTCTTCACTGTTGCACAGTCCCTTGTTCTCTCCCTCTCTTCACAATTGTGCATACAAGAAATGCTCTCTATATCTAACAGAGACATTGTAAATGGTGGTACCACTCCATGGGCAAATGCAGGAGTTCTAAAGGGGGTTTCCAAATGCCTGATTTTAGAGCAGGCCTGGCCAACCAGTGGTTCTCCAGCTGTTGTAAAACTAAACATCCCAACATGCCCTGCCACAGTTTTAGCATTTCCTAATAGCAAAAGTGTGAAGGGCATGCTGGGACTTGTAGTTTCACAACAGCTGGAGAGCCACAGGTTAGCCAGGCCTGTTTTAGAGCATGTGTGGCCAATCCATGAAAAGGGCAGTTAGCAATTAACAAGCTATAGCCTGCCTCATGTAGTGTATGCAATACTTCAGATCAGGGGCGTCAGAACATTTATAGGTTGGGGGGGGGGCAAGAAAGATCCTCATTTTGGCGCCCCTGGGGGCGGAGCCACCAGGGAGGAGGAGACAATACTATGGGGACAAAAAGGAGGCAGCACTATGTAGATGGAGGCCGGGAGTCCCACTGACGGAGGTGCTGCAATGGGGGAAGGAGGAGCCGGGGACTGCAGCATTGCGCTGGCAAGCACCATTGTGTAGGTGAGGCTGGCCCCCGGGACATCCGGGGAGCAGGCAGGGACGGCAACAGAAATATTGGGGCCTAGTACGCAGATATCTCTGGGCCCCCTTCCCCACCTCGACCCCATACATCCCCATCCACTGCCACTACAATTCCCCTTAGGGGAGCAGAAGACAGGGGAGTGAGAGAGAAACAAAGAGGGTGTCGGCGAGGGGAAGTATTCGATATCCCGGCTGTGGGGATCCTGGCACTCAGCATACCGGTACCGGAATCCCGACCGCCGGGATACCGACAACTTTCTCCCTCTTGGGGTGTCCACAACACCCCTGGAGGGAGAATAAATAGAGTTCCACCGTGCCCGCAGTGTGGCGAGCGCAGTGAGCCCACAAGGGGCTCTTTTGCACTCGCCCCACTTCCGGCAGTCAGGATCCTGGCGCCGGTATGCTGGGCGCTGGGATCCTGACAGACGGGATATCATAGTCCCCCGTCAGCGAGAGAGAGAGGAGCAAGAGGAGAAAGTGTTAGGGAGAAAGAGTGGAGCAAGAGAGAGTGAGTGTCAGCGAGAGAGGTGCAAGAGGAGAGAGAATGTTAGGGAGAACGAGCATACGCGCACCCATGGGGGTTCTGAGTACCTCATATATAATATGAGGTAATCAGTTTGCCGGCTGGTGCTATCCCGGCGGTCAGGATACCGATGCTGGAATCCCGACAGCCAACTATGCCAACAGCCGGAATACCGTCTCACAGGGGCTATTCCCACTCGTGGGTGTCCACGACACATTACGGCAGACAGCGTCCCCCTTTTTACACATTACGGCAGACAGCGTCCCCCTTTACACATTACGGCAGACAGCGTCCCCTTTTAACACATTACGGCAGACAGCGTCCCCTTTTTACACATTACGGCAGACAGCGTCCCCCTTTTTACACATTACGGCAGACAGCGTCCCCCTTTTTACACATTACGGCAGACAGCGTCCCCCTTTTTACACATTACGGCAGACAGCGCCCACTTTTTACACATTACGGCAGGCAGCGTCCACTTTTCACACATTACGGCAGACAGCGTCCCCTTTTTACACATTATGGCAGACAGCGTCCCACTTTTTACACATTGCGGCAGACAGAATAGATAGAGAAATAGAGAGAGAGAGAGAGAGAGAGAGAGAGAGAGAGATACTTACCATCTCTCCCCGCTGGCTCAGGCTCCTCGGTGCAGGCTTCATGCAGCAGATCCCGGGCAGGGGAGGAGGAGGAGGAGGGAGGGGGAGACTGGAGCCGCAGCAGCGCTATGTAATTGGTAGAGGTGCCGCTGCAGCAGTCCCCTCTCTTTCCGTATTGGCTGCCCGCCGCCGCTGTGAACGCTGGGATGAAGGAACCGCATCCCAGCAGTGCCGGACAGCCAATACGGAAGGAGAGGGGACTGCTGCAGCGGCGCCTCTACCAATTACATAGCGCTACTGCGACTCCAGTCCCCCTCCCTCCTCCTCCTTCTCCACTGCCTCCAGCGCTGTTGCTCTCCTGCCCTGCCTCCGGCTTCTCCAGCGCGGCGCACACAGCAGAGGCGGCTTGTAATTAGTTAATTTGACTCATTACAAGCCCTGGCCGCTGTGCCCTCAGGGCAACTGTGCACACCTGGCACACACGTAGTTTTGTCTCTGCATATAGATAGATACACACACACACAATATTTGCAGGGGGTTTCCATATATGTGCATTTTACACATAAATAAATAAATAGATATAATATATCATACATGCCGACATCCTGGCTGCTCTCTCCGGGAGAGAGCAGCCAGGTCGGCTCAGCAGGGGGGCAGGGCGGGGTTATGTCACGGATAGGGGGCACGGCGGAGGCAAAACAGGGGCGGTGGAGGTGGAACAGGGGAGGGGTTATCGCGGCACTTAATTTAATGCACACTACGAGAGAGGATGACACAACACAGGTCGGCCATACGGATGGCCCTGGAGGGCAAACCGGTCGATCAGCCAGTTGCACGGCACTTCAAAGAGAAGAAACATTCCCTATCCTCTCTAGTGTACAAGTTAATAGATCATGTACCACCGTCCATTCGAGGAGGCGATAGGGACAAGAAGCTGTTGCAGCTGGAAGCCAAGTGGATACTCCGCATGAATTCAGTCTTTCCATTTGGTCTGAATGAGACCTTGTCTTTTTCTTGTTTTCTGTAAAGAAGATTTATGTATCTTCGGTAAACTATATATTAAAGGTACCTCTGGGAATTGTGTGGTGAGTGCCGCCAGAGTGGTATCTGAGATATATCCATCTGTTGCTGCTGTAGTTAATAACCTTGTGAGTTCTTCTTTAAAGATGTTGGTAGGATCACCAGACAATTTCCTGTATACTTCTGGTACATTTAGTTGTTTATACATTTCCTCCAGATACAATTCTGTGTCTTGTACCACCAGGGCACCACCCTTATCTGCAGGCCGAAATACTATAGTTATCTTTACTCAGAACTCTGAGCACTTGAAATTCGTCCTTGGACAGATTGTGATGGATTGAGTGATTGCCTTTCTTGTGGTGTGTGGCAACGTCCTGATCTACTAGTCGAATGAAACTTTTGATTGACGGATTGAAGGATTGGGGTTCAAAGGTGGATTTCTTTCGTATGGATGGCACCTGTGGTCCTTGTGCATCATCAGTTTGGGGGAAAAATTCTTTCAATTTGAGGTTTCTGTGGAATTTCCAAATTTCTTTCTTCCATTCAAAGGGGTTGAAAGATGCAGTGGGTATAAAGTTCAATCCTTTGTTCAGAACCCTAAGTTCTGTAGGCGAAAAGGATCTTTTAGACAAGTTGACTACTGTGCTTTCTTCTTGCTTGTGCCTTTCCCTTTGGCACTGGCCGCCGCGCCTCGTGCGCGACCTCCGCCTTTGGTGGCGCGCGTGGTAACCCCTAAAGGGGGCTTCTTGGTAGAAGATGTCTGCATGCTGTCTGCATCGCTGTTAGACGTGTTGGAATCACCTGTCATATCACTGTCATTTCTATATTGCCGTCTCCTGTGCGGATACTTGCGGCGCCCTTCGCCCTGTGGTGCCCTTCCTGTGATCCAAGAGTACACTCTCTCTTCCTGGTAATCTAAATTAACCTTAGAGAGTTTTTCTTTTTTGAATTTAATCATTTCTCTTTTGTACTCCTCAACTTGTGTTTTTATCTTCTCCATCCAATCACAGGTGGGATCTTCTAGGAGGGTCTTTTTATGGGCTGCTTCAAAAGATGCAATCTTGTCTTTCACCAACCTCAGCTCCCTGGCAGACTCTTCTATTACCAAGAGGATGAGGTCTAGTGCACACTTGTTGAGCACGGCTACCCAGCGTTTGCAGAACTCAACATTGTTCCGTCCAATGGTAGGAACGTTTTTCACCCTGAAGCCCCGCTTTCTTTTTAATATGACTTACATATATGGAATCCCCCCACCCACCCCTACAAACCCTGCATTTGCCATTGGAGAGGGTGAGAGAGAGAGGGAGTGGGAGGGAGCGGGGGAGACTCTTACCAGTCACAAGCCGGCCACAGGTCTGTAATGAAGGAAAGGCAGGAACTTCTCTTCATTAGGCCACGCCCCCTACACACCTGCAAATCACGGCACTTCTCTGTGGCCGTGAGCCGGCCGTAGCATCAACCCTGGTAAGAAGAGGGGGAGGGGCGGGGGGGCCAGCACCGTTGAAAATTGGGTCTGGGAGCAGGAGTGGCTGCACAGTGCACACAGCCACATCCTGCTGCTGCTGCCCAGTTCCTGCCTGCACAAAGGTGATGTGCGGTCATTCAGCTGACCGCACATCGCTCCTCCTGTATATCGGCGGCGGCGCCTGTCATATTTGGGGGGGGGGGGCGAGCTGCCCCCTTGCCCCCCCATTCCGACGCCTCTGCTTCAGATATATACAGGATAAGCAATCATAGTAAGCCATTAGACGCATCAGTAGGACAAGCCTGTTGGGGTTAAACATCCCATAATAAGATGTTCTCATATGCCGTCCTCAAGGCACCCCAACGGTCCAGGTTTTAGGTATATCCATGGCTCAGCACAGATGGTTAAATCAAATTGACTTTGGTACTAATTAAGTCTTCTGTGGCCAATGAACTTAAAACCTGGACCGCTGGGGTGCCTTGAGGACCGTGTTTGAGAATCTCTGCCATAATAAATATTGTATGTATATGTATGTATATATATATATATATATATATATATATATTGAAAGATAAGCCCGGCACTCTGTTTGTAGTCCAAATTCTGCCCCGGTGCCTCCAGTATCGAAGACAATAGTGAAAAAAAGGAGTCTGTGGCACTCAAGGTCTTATCCAAAAGTTGATTGTATTTAAAACATCAAAAACAGGGACATCGACGTTTCGGGGATTTCAACCCCTTTTATGCTAATAGTAAAAATGAAGTAATGCAGCCCAAAGCTTGATGTGTAATAGGTTGCCCTGTGGAGAGGGTAGTCAAAGTGTAGGGATTACAAACATTCACAATGAGTCATCCTAGCCATACCGTTATGCATGACTCATTGTGAATGTTTGTAATCCCTACACTTTGACTACCCTCTCCACAGGGCAACCTATTACACATCAAGCTTTGGGCTGCATTACTTCATTTTTACTATTAGCATGCACTTCGGTATATACACATGTTCCTTTGGATGCCCACATCCTGTTGGTTGTCTGTGATTTCATTTCACTCTTTTGGTCTTTACTTCACAGCGGCTTCTTTCCGGGTGTGTATTGTTTTCCAGACGTTGCTTAGCAACCTGTCCACGTAACGCCTCTCTGACGCGCTGACGCGTCATCACTCTGCGCGGCTTGGCGTCCACGGCGGGTTCCGGAGCGGCTGCACTTCTCTCGGGTCGGTGGGTCTTCTCCTATTTAAGGTGAGTTTTTTCACTTGTCTATACACGCTTCCACACATCTTGAAAAAGGGGTTGAAATCCCCGAAACGTCGATGTCCCTGTTTTTGATGTTTTAAATACAATCAACTTTTGGATAAGACCTTGAGTGCCACAGACTCCTTTTTTTCCACTATTGTCTTCGATACTGGAGGCACCGGGGCAGAATTTGGACTACAAACAGAGTGCCGGGCTTATCTTTCAATATGCATCTATCCAGACACGGTAATTAATACCGCATCTGCCTGAGCCAGGGCACCGAATTTACCTTCAGCATTTACCTGTATCAATTCCCTACTTACAAGTTGTAGGAGCTACCACCCAGCAGCAGTGCAGTGCCACACGTACCACAGCAGTACTGGACCCTTGGGTACACACCAGGAGGTGAACACGGTTCTGTACATTTTCCAAGGATACAGTTACCTGCCACAGCACATAGCACGGAACACTGCACTGATAATTTGTGCACAAACATTTCACCATTACAGATTGCAGCAGGATTGCAAAGTAGAACTGCAGTACCCCCCCTGACAATATGGATGAGGTCAGAGGTTACCAACATCTCAATATCAGCAAAGGGGACTTATACAGCTTTACCGACGAGGATGCTGACAGGCTCAGGTTTAAAGAGCAATTATCATTAACGGAACAACCATTTGGCCCAGAGGACCTGTACCAGCAACTCTATAAACTTAAGCGTAGAGAAATTGACTTTCTCCTGCACGGCATATCCCTGTCAGACTATCACAGGGAATGCATGATCCCTCGGGGCTTCAGAGTCAAAAACGCACCCACCATAGGGAGATATAATCCCGAGTTCTGCAAAAAATGGGTGGGGATTACCAACAAGTGCAGTCTTGACCTAATGCTACTTGTAATTGAGGAGGCGGGCAGAGAGTTAAAAGTGGTTAAAGAGAAAATAACAGCGTTTGAAAGTGGCAACTTACAGATATTACAGCAAGACAAGGCTTGTGATTGGATGTCCAAATTGCGTACACAGTGCGACAGCTACCGCCGGGAACTAATAAAGTTCAAGAAGAACAAACACAACATCGTCCAGGACGACTATGAGAACAACAGAGTGTACCACTGGCTCATGGGAGGAGGACCCAGTGGGTTCCAAAAGATCCAACCCAGGTCCAGACAAGGATGGCGTCGCCGGAGGGAAAACACGTCCAGGACAGCAGCATCGTCTAACAGTGATAGCGAATTCGCAGTGGCGGATTCGGATGGTTCAACAGAGGCCCACACGGTCCCTTTAGACCAGGCAACCCCCCAATCTTCAAGAACAAAAGGGCGGCCACCCGCCGGGGCGGTCAAAACACGAGACTCAAGAGATCGTGCTGTAAAAAACAAGACTTAGTATTCAACCTTTCTAAGCGCACACTTTCTCCAATGGAGTTGAAGGTTCTCAATTATGGTCTTACGTTTGTCCCTACCAATGTACATGATGACCTGACTTGGAAAATAGATCTGTTCAAATTTGCCAGAAAATTACGGCGTCAGGAATACTTTGCCCAGCAACCGTCACAGAACTCACCTTCAACTTCCAGCTTACAACCATTCATCAATAAACGGAGTCATTCCCTTTTTGATCCCCCTTCGTCCAATCCCTCCATTAAGTCATTTATCCGCTTAATGGATGAGTCAATGGATAAATATTCTAAAGCCGTTACACGACATCATTATAATTTGTCCAAACAGGAACAGGTGGCACTTAAGAATCTCGGCTCCTATACTGACATAGTCATCCGCCCAGCTGACAAGGGCGGGGGGGTAGTGATCCTGGACCTTATATACTATAGGTCAGAGATCCTAACACAGTTATCAGATCCTAAGACATACAGTGTACTGCATGCAGATCCCACTTGGACTTTCAAGCAAGAGTTAGACAACATACCTGCTACAGCATATGCAAATGAGCAAATCTCGGACAAATTACTTAAAGCACTCACACAACAACATCCGGTAGTGCCCATCCTCTACACGGTGCCTAAGATTCATAAAAGTATAACCGCACCGCCTGGACGTCCCATCATATCCGCAAGACAGTCACTGTATCAACCTATTTCACAATTTCTTGATACAATATTACAACCTCTGGTGCTTAAACAACCGACTTGTCTTAAGGATACCACTTCATTCTTACATGCATTGGAAACATTTGGCCCCGTTCCGGCAGGGGCGCTTTTGTGCACAGTGGACATTTGTAGTCTGTATACTAGTATCCCGCACATTGATGGGCTGGCAGCTATGAGAACTTTCTTGATTGAAGAAAAAATGTCTGATGTGGACCTTGAATTCTACATGACATTACTAGAATTAACCCTCACCAGGAACTACTTCCTTTTCGACAGCCGGTTCTACCAACAGAGAACCGGCTGTGCGATGGGAAGTAATGTGGCTCCGTCATACGCCAATGTCTACATGCTGAAGGAGGAGGTTAAGATGTTTTTCCAAGATGATGAGCTGTCAGCATATATAGCACTCTTTACCAGGTACATTGATGACCTGTTCATCATATGGACAGGGAGTGAGGCTCAGCTAGACAAGTTGTTGTCCTCCATCAACGCAAGACCATCTCCTATAAAAATCACCCACCAGATTTCGGCTACGTCCATTAATTACCTGGATGTCTTGGTTACCATACAAGATGGCACACTATGCACAAGCGTTTACCATAAACCAACGGATAAAAACACCCTTCTACAAGCCAACAGCCATCACCCAAGACCTCTGAAGCAAGGACTTCCCAGGTCACAGATGATCAGAATAGCTCGCATTCACAATCAACCTGAGAGTTTAGAGAATGAGCGGGACAAGCTTATACTAAAATTCATAGCAAGAGGCTATGATTGTTCTGCTTTGGAAGCAACCAAGAGGGAGGTGCTGAAAATGCCTCGCAGTGGTTTGATGCAACCAAAGGTAAAATCATTAGAGAAGAGAATACCATGGATCACTGTTCACGACACCTCTAGCCCCGTTTTGAATCGAGCCAACAGGGCACTGTGGCCCATAGTGTCCACTGATCCGCAGCTACCATTTAAACATAAAACTCCTATGATGAGCTATAGAAGGGGACGCAATTTACGCGATTTATTGGTTCATACTGACATTTCCAAGTTCCCCAAGCCTACAGATGTCCCCAGGAGTGACACATTTATCTCTAAGAAACCTGGTTGCTATCGGTGTCTGGGTTGCACCACTTGCACCCACATGTTGACAGGTTCAGTATTTACGTTGCCATTAACCAACAGAAAAATTTACATCAGACACACAGTGACATGTACTTCCACATTCATCATCTATTTGATCATCTGCCCGTGTGGCCTGTGCTACATGGGTAAAACAATTAGGACCCTAAGAGAACGCATGGCCCTCCACCGGTCTGCGATCAAGGCAGCACTGTCTGGAAAAGCCTCTGATCAACCTGTAGCTAGACATTTCTTTGAGGCTCAACACACGTTGTCTGGCCTTAAACACATCATCATTGACGAGGTCCCTAAATCCTTACGGGGAGGTGACAGGGAAGGTCGGCTCTTAAAGAAGGAATCAACTTGGATCTTTAAGTTGGGCACCATGCATCCCACGGGCCTGAATGAGAGAATCGTGTGGAGTACCTTCGGTTAAGAGACTTCCGTAATATGTACTATGCGGACATTAACATTACTAGTATTACCAGCATATTATAGAATTGTATTATGGAGTCACTATTAGCTGTACGGTAACACTATAGTGTTGTACTCTCCCTAGCCATACCGTTATGCATGACTCATTGTGAATGTTTGTAATCCCTACACTTTGACTACCCTCTCCACAGGGCAACCTATTACACATCAAGCTTTGGGCTGCATTACTTCATTTTTACTATTAGCATGCACTTCGGTATATACACATGTTCCTTTGGATGCCCACATCCTGTTGGTTGTCTGTGATTTCATTTCACTCTTTTGGTCTTTACTTCACAGCGGCTTCTTTCCGGGTGTGTATTGTTTTCCAGACGTTGCTTAGCAACCTGTCCACGTAACGCCTCTCTGACGCGCTGACGCGTCATCACTCTGCGCGGCTTGGCGTCCACGGCGGGTTCCGGAGCGGCTGCACTTCTCTCGGGTCGGTGGGTCTTCTCCTATTTAAGGTGAGTTTTTTCACTTGTCTATACACGCTTCCACACATCTTGAAAAAGGGGTTGAAATCCCCGAAACGTCGATGTCCCTGTTTTTGATGTTTTAAATACAATCAACTTTTGGATAAGACCTTGAGTGCCACAGACTCCTTTTTTTCACTATATATATATATATATATATATATATATATATATATACACACACACACACACACACACAACCGTTACTGGACTGTCACTTCCTTAGAGTATATTAGCAGATCCGGTGCCCTCAGCAGAAAATAGCCATGTGTAGTATTGAAGCAGCGGCACTCAGAAGACTTAACCAACTCAAACCGTTTGCTCACCTGGACAAAGGGGCGTGTGGCCCCGAAACATTGGTGTCATGTATTGATGCGTTTATAATAATACACTTTTGAGTTGGTTAAGTCTTCTGGGTGCCGCTGCTTCAATACTACACATTATATATATATATATATATATATATATATATATATATATATATATACACACACACACACACACACACACACGAGAACTAGTACAAGACAGAACTGGTATTTCTAAGAACACATTCTCCCGCCTCGTGTTAAGACACCTGTCTCTTCTTGCTGGCAGCTGCTCTCTGGACCGGTGCACTGATTAAGCAATAAGATCCACACACAACATAAAGACATGGTAGAAACTGGGCATTTGCAGCAGCTTCTTTCCATCTTTTATAATACATGTTCCACCGCAGCTATAAGAAAATCATATACCACTGTTACTGTGGTCATGATTTAAGCTGCTGGCAGGGAAAATGGAGGTTTGCAGATGACTGGAAACCTCCCCCTTCATTTGCCTATGCACTGGACCGCTGTGTGATAAAGCAGGAGGAATACATCTGAAGGGTCACTACAGGAAAAAACAGCCGGTCGAATGGCTCCTGCAACTAGTACAATTTCTTTTTTTCCCACGTAAACCATTGATCAGGGTTAAGAAGCAAGTCACCAGCATTTGCAGAGCTGAAAGGCACACAATGATATCATTATCACTTCCCTCCACCTCCTCAGCTTAATATAATGCAAACCTATAGGACTTCAAATGTACAGCTAAAATAACAAAATGCCAAGTAGCAAGAAAGTAAAACACATACAAAATGAAATCAGAGAAAAAAAAAAGAGTTGAAGTACATTGGTTGAAAAACAAAACAAATTACATTATATATAAATAAAATGATAGCACCTCTTTGAAGTGTTACAGACTTTCTCTTTGTGATGTATTGGAGCATAGTTTGGTAATGAGGTTCCCATTATCCTATCTATGAAAGAGTGTAATCTTGCTAAAATGACATTGTGTATACAGACTATCCACAGACACTCACACTATAGAAATGTATATTTTAGATTAAGGATGGCACTCTCGGGAATTTTGTACAATTTTAAGAGGATCCTACATTAAGTAAACAGACAAAACAGCAATTGGCAAGTGCTCCAAGATCAAACTCCTTTTTATTCAACATACTGGTAATTCCGTTTGCCAATGATTGCATTCATTAGTGTGTTTCCATTGGCCAACAAAGGTCTTTTGTTTTTTTCCCTTTTCATTTGGATAAATGCTGACATGTGTTTGCAAGAAGCCCAAAGTACACACACACACACACACACACACACACACACACGATAAAATCTAGAAATCACATAAAAAGACAGTGAAATGTTTGTGCTGAGCGAGGCACCTTGTCCGAAGCATGGCGAGTGAATGCAGCACACAAATTGGGGTCCATGTGCTAAAAATTGACACCCAATAAAAAAAAAAGTAAAAATAAAAACGTCGACCATTTCATGTCACCTTTTGCTTGTGTCGGCCTTGTGCAAGTCACTTTTTACGGGCGCCCTAGACACTGTTGACCTAATGAACCATAGCCACCATGGGGTTGGTGTAGAGTGGGTACTACGCCAGTTGGTGTTTAAACTTGCACTGCACATGCCCATAACACTGAACGCAGGCACCCATGCAGTATTCTGCCAATAACGCCTGCCTGCCTCTGGATAAATGGAAAGGGGCGCCCTAATGCAATTCAAGTACAGTAAGTGCGTGTTTGCAAAATGACACACAGAATCTGAAAAAAGATGGATGTGCCTGAGAAAGCCATACTAATATGGGTGGTGAGGAGAAAGAGCTAGACTGCTGGTAATCGCAAACCAGTAACAACTGGCTATTTCACATATTCAGTTTACACGGATTGGTGCTTTCTTCATCACTCGGGCATAGGTTATGCTTTGGGGAGTGTGCTTAAGGACATTTTATGATTCCTTTCTGCTGTATTGTGGAGACTTTTGTAGTTTAGTCAATGCCTAATAGCGAATGTGTTTGTAGCACATAAAACAAATAGATTACAACATTGGAGCATATGGGCAGAAATAGGCTATTTTTATGCACTTTATTGTTATTATTAGAGTAACATACACCCATTTTGTAAGCAATTCGGCATCACCTCACGCATCTGTCCTGCGCTATAGGTTCTTATACATACAGCCCTATACTGTTACATTTATAATCGGTGTTGTACTTGGTTGCAAGATAGCACTTTAGGACCATTTCTCATCAGGTAAACACATTTATTATACTTTACCTAAATAAGAACAGGCCAAAACATGCCCATGTACAATGCAACCAGTCATTAAACCAAGTGAACAGCACTGTGCATAAGCCTAAAGCAGGAAGTTCCTTTGGCGAAGGAAACAAGTGGAGGTAAGACTAGAATGGTGAATAGGATTCTGCAAACCCTCACGCAGGGGTTGTTTAGGGAGTGGGAGAAGAGGGTCCTGCCATTCATAAATAACAAAGTGGAGTCCTCTGTTCAGTAGGAGGTCAGAGTTACAGTGGTCTAGACAGGATGAGATAAGAACATGAATAATAATATAATGTTCTCATGCATTAGGAAGAGCTAAATAGTGAAAATTCCCAAAACCCATGCATCGAACAGAGCACATAATATTATTACATAGCACTGCAGTCATCTCAGAGTAGCATGTGCAGGGCCGAAACTAGGATTTTTGTTACCTGGGGCAAGGCAGTAACTTGCCCGCCCCCCGCGGCACAACTATAGACTGTGACCTTTCATGAAATATTACATTATGCCACACAGGGTACCCCATACATCACAGTGTCCCTATATTATGCCATAGTGTCCCCACATAATATCCCACACAAGGTCCCCCCAATTATGCAAACAGCAGGGCCGTAACGGAGGGGGATGCGCCCCGGGTGCAGGATTTGAGGGGGCGCCAAGGAGTTACAGAGGAGCAGGTTTTTTTGTTTAGTTTTTTTACCGGCAGTGCTGTGCTGCTCCAGTGAGACAGCAGACAGCTCCCAGGGCAATGTATCTGACTCACCTGTCTGCCCGCAGCTGGCTCCGACGCTCTGCGGGTGAGCTCCAGTACCTGGGATCTCTCCCATGTTGGCTACTGTCTTAAACTCTCTTCTTTGCCATGCAGTGCTGCGACTAGCATGCGAGGCACCATGCAAGCTACTATAGAAGCGCACTGTACACCCAGTTAGCAGTATCAACCTATGCTTTGCCTCCCAGATGGGGGGATTTGGTGTAGCTTATAGGGGGGTGTAGTGCAGCGATGTAGTGTACCATATAGGGTATGTAGTGTGGTCATGTATTGCAGTATATAGGGGCATGTAGTGCACCAATGTAGTATAGCATATAAGGGGATGTGGTGTAGTGATGTAGTGTAGCATATAGGGTATGTAGTGGAGTGATGTAGTTCAGCGTGTAGGGGATGTAGTATAGTGATGTAGTGCAGTAGATAGGGGAGTAGTGCAGTGATGCAGTGTTATGATATAGTGCAATGTATGGGGACACACAGGGGAGTATGTAGTTGAACACGCTGGCGGGGCATGTGACGCATGGGGCATTTGAGGCACATAGGGGAATAATGTCCAGTAGTATCCCCTTTTTTCAAAATGTTTGATAATCTGATTATTTTAGTCTGATAGTTTTTTTTTTGTGTGGGGGTGGATGGGGGGTGGGGTAGGGGGGCTCCAAATTACTGCCTTGCCCCGGGTGACGTGAATCCTAGTTTCGGCCCTGCAGACAGTGTCCACACATTATGGCACACAACGTCCCCATATAATGCCACTCAGAGTCCCCACATTATGGCACACAGCGTCCCCAATTTATGGCACACAGCGTCCCCACCTTATGGCACACAGTGTCCTCACATAATGCCACAGTGTCCCCACATTATGTCACACAGTGTCCCCACATTATGTCACACAGCGTTCCCATATAATGTCACACAGTGTCCCCACATATAATGCCACACAGCATCCCCATATAATGCCACACTATGTCCCCACATTGTGGCAAACAGCGTCCCCATATAATGCCACACAACATCCCCATATTATGGCACACAGTGTTCCCACATATAATGCCACACAGCATCCACATATAATGCCGCACAGTATCCCCACATATAATGCCACATATAATGCCACACAGTGTCCCCACATATAATGCCACACAACATCCGCATATGATGCCGCACAGTGTCCTCCCATATAATGCCACACAGCATTCCCATATTATGGCACACAGTGTCCCCACATATAATGCCACACAGCATCCACATATAATGCCGCACAGTATCCCCACATATGCCACACAGTGTCCCCACATATAATGCCACACAGTATCCACATATGCCGCACAGTGTCCCCACATATAATGCCACATAATATCCGCATATGATGCCGCACAGTGTCCTCACATATAATGCCACACAGCATCCCCATATTATGGCACACAGTGTCCCCACATATAATGCCACACAGCATCCACATATAATGCCGCAGTGTCCTCGCATATAATGCCACACAGCATCCCCATATTATGGTACACAGTGTCCCCACATATAATGCCACAGAGCATCCCAATATTATGCCATAGTGTCCCCAACTTATGCCATACACAGTGTCCTCATAAAATGTCATGCAACAGTTAATGGCAGCAGCTTGATGCTTGGCTGACCTCAGGGATGGTGATAATAAAGTCCCTGTCTGGCTGCAGTGTGTGGGCTGACTGACTGCACCTATCTGATGGACGTGCAGAGCCAGCCTGAAGTGCAGATTCCCAGCCAGCGTGTGTGTAGGGGGAGAGATTGGGAGTCTCTGTAGTCAGCGTGGTCTCTGGCCGGAAGTGTAGGGTCCCGGCCAGCGGGTGGTGGGGAGGGAGGCGTGGCATGCCGACGACTCCGTAGTCTGTCAGTGTGCAACTGCAGCTTGTATGTGCGCAGCTCCTCTCCTGGTGATTACCAGTGGGCGGACAGACAGTGGAGCAGAAGTTTTAATTAAGCTTTAAGTCGCCCCCTAGAGTCCGGCGCATGCGACCCCCTAGCCCCGCCCTAGTTGCCGGCCTGGCAAGTGGTATCACACAGATGGGGGAGGACTGCACACTAAGATAAATGTATTGATGCAGCCACATCCTCTGCCTATAGGCGGTAATGGGCAGAAGATGGCACACAAAAGAACATTGCCCGGCTTGATTTTCTTGTATCTGACAGATTCAGAGTGTACACAAGGTATTTTGCCAAAGAAGCAAAGTAATAACATTTTTTTTTTTTTTTTCCATTTTTATTTAGACAGTTGCTGGAGATCCCTGACATATAATCAAGATGATTATTCTAGTCATAAAAACAATACGATTAAATAATATTGTCACGTATTCACTCATTTCACTTGAAAAGGAACCAGTTACCTACGAATTGTGTCGCCTCTTTACATATGTTAAGCACATGACCAGTCCTTATAATATGCATCACAGCAAATTATTATTATTCTCCAGGAAATTTGCGGCAGGTAAAGTTGCGCACATACTAAACAGTGGGATATAAACTGTGATTTTGCACATGACGAGTTAAATTTATTGTTTCCACATTAAAATAGAAAAGTCCCACTGAACAAGATGGAAAAGATGAGTTGTGGTTTGTGGTGGCATAAAACGTGGCATCCTTTAATATGAACAGAGGAAGTCTTCAAGAAGAAGAGGGTTCTTTTCCAACATCTTCATCATCGTCGTCATCTGTCACCTTAAGAAAAATAGACACACAATTATATTGTACTTCCATGCAGCTCATTCACAGGATACTATGCGATACCAGCATACATTATAGAATGCAGTACTGGGCTGTGGATTGCTATCTGCTGTACTGCTATCACGCTTCTGTAGTTACACACTAGCTGGGAAACCACAGGTAACTGGCAGAGAACTACTGTATAGCAGAGCTGTGTTCTTTGATAAAGTAAGAGAAAGCCAATTAGCTCAGCCTTCAACTTTTACATTTATTTATACACCTGGGCCCAGATTTATCAAGACTTGGAGAGTGATAAAGTGGAAGGTGATAAAGCACCAGCCAATCAGCTCCCAAGTGTCATTTTTCAAACCCAGCCTGTAACATGACAGTTAGGAACTGATTGGCTGGTACTTTATCAACGTGCAATTTATCACTCTCCAAGGCTTGATAAATGTGGGCCCTGATGCTTAAAGGGGCTGAAGCTGGCATTTCATTAATGCCAATAGCTGTTTTTGACGTGGATCAGAACGCTGACATAGGGCAGGCGAGCCGAGTGCTGCATATAATGGTTTGCTCCGAGGCTGTTAAACGATCACAGGTTGCTTTTTATTGTATTTATGGGTCTGAATTACAAGAACAAAAAGCATATACAATGTAAAAATACATATTCACACATTCACAAATGTATTCCCATACCAGCACAGAGTTTGAGAGGCGTGACATTGCAGATACAGTATCTGTGTGTTCTGCTCTTCTGGAGTTTCTGTGTGAATGGATACACAGTGGGCCTGATACATTCCTTTGCTATTAGGCTAGGGCCACACATAGCGGCAAAGCAGTTCCCGTTCCCTATGCAGGCGCCCACACATGTGCGGCAGTCACACCTCCTGCTGAATCCAACCACAGCATCCCGGATGACAGGACGGCGGTATTTCAATGTTAACACATACATTTCAATGTTCACACAGTGCGGTCGTGCCGCATTGAGTTCTACTGAAATCCTGTGTGGCACTGGCTGGATCCTGTTCTGCGGCATCCCACAGAACAGGATCCGTGTAAACACAAACCCCCCCTCCCGGCCAAGTGGGTCCCGCTTGGCCACTATGTGTGGCCCTAGCCTTAGTTATCATCAGTGCGCACTAATACCTACCCTACGGTACATGTAGGTGCAAATGATATGCCTCCGAAGCAGTTGCATTTTTGCCGTTGTCTGCATAAGTCTGCAGGAGTGTTATGCGCTGACACTGATCTTTGCCTGTGTAAGGACGCCCAGCTACAACCCAGTGATGCCTCTTCAAACGCAAGTGTAGATGCGATGGAAATGTCTGACATGTGCAAGCTCATTTCTAGAGCGTACATCGGGGGTTATTCAAGTTGATAACCCCGTCCTCGGCAGCAGTGCACACGTGCAGGTACCGTCTTGCGCATGCGTGGCTGCCGAAAGCGTTTGGGTCGCAGTGGGTGTGAACGCCTCTGCTAGATTGACAGGCAGCGGCGTTCGTGGGGCAGCAACGGAGCATTGCAGGGGTGACTGCGTTTTCGGGGGCGGCCACTCTGATGGGAAAAATGGAGGCTGACCGCCTGCGTGCACAGCCTAGCTGCGGCTGCTGTGGGTCGTACACAATTCTTGTGACCACAATGTAAATTGCGGTTGCAGCTGGTGGGTGCCATTTAGCATACTGGGCGGCCTTGCCCTGCAGAATTTGCAATCCGTACTTCACAGACACGCAACATAAACTCTGCAAACAATCATGATGTTCAGCTCTGCGTCAGCCACTGGTCTCTACAAGAGTCTGGCATAGAAGGCACGCTCTAATCACTTAGAGATTACTGAGGCATCTGAGCTATAGACAGCACTGTATGCTAATTGGTGATATAACAGCCACCTGCTGTCATGGACACAGATAAGACTGAAGGAAAAGCCCTGAAGGAACAACACCTCCAGCCTTTGCTCCTCTTATAAAACTGTCAAACTTTTGTGCAAAACTACAACTTACTCTGTAAATCTAAACGGTAATATACATGAAACACACCTTTTCTGCAATGCATTGCAATATTCACAGACAGGAAATATGATATGGTGTTGTATATGGAAGGTGTGTCCTGAAAAGTTCCAGAGATTTATATAGAAGCTCCTAGAAGCTTTTTATAGGTCAGCAATGTAGTGGGTGTTATCTCACAGGAGAAAATGTTAAGGCCAGTACTCACTGGCCGATGTCAGAGAGATGTGTGCTGAGCGAACCGCACATCACACATCTCTCCCGGCGCTCAGCACAGCGCGATCTGTGCTGAGCGTGCGGGGGGAGACGGGGGGGGCCGCTCACTTCACCCAGCGGGTGAAGTGAGCGACCCGCTAGCTTGGCCTGCATGCAGGCCAATCTAGCAGCAGCGATAGCGATGCGCGAGGCTGCGCATCGCTATCGCTGAGGGGGCTACACACGGAGCGATCGTGCTTAAAATCTAAGCAATCTAGTCAGATTGCTTAGATTTTAAGCAGCGATCGCTCCGTGAGTACCCCCCTTAACTCTGGCAATGCAAACCGCAGTGACTGTAAGATTCCAAGGGGCCGTTCTGATTATCCGCATGTTGCGTGCCCTGTGCTAGCGGGTTAACATTATGCACATTTTATGGGATATTTTAATAATAATAATAATAATAATAATAATAATCAGGGGCAGATTGAGATGGAAAACCAACCTGGGAAATTTATGACAGGAGCTCTAAGAGAGGCAAGGCCTGTCAATGGGGGCGCGGTCACTGCTCATATGGCCCGATTCGATTCTGGGTTGGACACAGTTATATCTTTCCTTGCATATTTTACTGCAGTTGTGTCTGTGACTTTATGCTAATGCCACTATAATGCCCCTCCCTGGTGTACATCCCTGCGTCCGAATATGCAAGGATGAGATACCCACTTTCAGTGTCCAAAGTTTGCAGTTAACTTGGATTTCTTTTCGGGTCTGGAGTAGACTAGAAAATAAAACAGCCTGTTATCGGGTTCCCAAAACATACACATAGGTCTGGGAACTTATCCTGAATTCTATATATTAACGTCCAATAACAGGGCAATTTACAGAGAAAGAAGAAAAAAAGGTTCTAATCCAGCTGTTAAAGCCCGATGCTACCACCTTTTTTCATACCAGCTAAATGACTGTGTCTAATTGAATTCCCCCCATAGTATTCTACATTTCACGATTTCTAACTCAGCATTAGAGGACCTTTTAATCTATATTCTTCTGTTAAGTTTTTGTTGGGTAAAACCCATCTCATGTGCTCCAGACTTGGATACCCCCATTTAAGTTGCACCTCAAAAGTATGGCAGCAGCCTGTCATGTTACTTAAAGAAACACAGACATGGAATACATGAAATACATTTGCAGTTATTTACTTACAAAGTGCTAGTAATGATGTATATCGGGATGTAGAATATGCGGTTAGTCCTTGGAGCAGTCAGGATGCGCCGGCAGGAGGCTTCGCTAATTTCTGCGACCATGCACTAATTGCAGCACAATCGCAATTAGTACATGGACGCAGGGGGGCTTTTAGCATGCTAGGCATCCCCAGCATGCGAGTCAAAGGATTGCAAAAGCAGAATTTGCAATCCTTACTGAATAGGGTCCTGTGTCCTGACATTTTTTACTTGAATTAAGAATTTTTCTCTACTGTTCACATAGAGCTGCAAACTAAAATCTGTGGTATCTTCCATTGAGACTTGCATTAACTAATTAAACAGCAAAAGGTCACGGGCGCATGTTTTTAACCTGTGTTAAGGAATTTCCTGCCAACTGATGACTAATTGGATCACCCAAAGTGTCACATCAAGTTTTCCTAACTACCACTTGCTCACTTCTACGCTGCTGTCATTACCTTGTTCCCACACATATAGGTCTACAATCAAATGAGATAAGGATTGAACCATTTGGCCACACTATGGGAGGAATGCAAGTAAGCGATGGGCGAATATGCCCGACACCCACCGCACTTTACTGCGGTGGGATCTCACTCAAAACTTGTTTGCCACCCTATAGGGTAGTGAGCACTTTTAGGCGAATCAAACATTCGACCGGGCGAAGGGGCAAAACAGGCTGCTGTTGGTGGCATTTAAACAACGTGACAACAGCAATGCGTCCCCCTTCATCCACAATTGAATTCCCCCCTATGTAATATCCCAAGGACATTATGGCTGCGGAGAAAGGAGGGGAGGTGAGAGGGGGAAGAAGAGAGTGAAAAGGGGGGAGAGAATGTGGAGAACAGGAAAAGTAGAAAGAAAGTTTGAGAGTGAGGGGGATAGTATGGGAGAAAGAATGAAGAGAGAGAGAGAGAGACACAGGAGAAAGAGGCATAGAGGGGGCTGCGAGAGGGAGAAGAGTGTGAGAGATGGAAGAAAGACAGTCACAGATATAAACAGAGAGGTGGTGGGAACGATATATAGCTGATAGTCTGTTAGGGAATGAAAACAACAAGATCATAAAAAAGAAGATATTTAATTTGTTTGTATTGAGTAGAGCAGGGGTAGGCACTTTAAGGAATTACATATCCCAGCATACCTTTCCAGAATCAGGACATGCTAAAACCGTGGTAGGACATGATGATTAGAGGCATAAAGAGCTAGAATAACAAGCATGTCCTGTGCTACATCGGTCACTGAGACTGCAGGGTTTTACTATAGCGAGACGTGACAGCAAGAGGGACATCTACAGCTGCCTCTATGAACTGCACCGTCCAACAACAATGGCTCATTTATGGGTGGGTTGTAGTTTTCATATGGTTCAAATCCATGAAACACACAGGGGGCCCATGCCATCATTCTGAACTCTGCACAGATGTGATGTAATGAAACACAGTATTTTTGGTGCATTCGCCTATGACCCACCCTCCCCCCACTCAGCTGAATTAGGGTCCGGTATGTATGAACATCTGATTTTTTTTTTTTTTCAAAAGACAAATGTGTTGTGTGAGAATGATGTTCATAGGAGAAAGAATGATCCTGTTGTAAAGCCACATACATGTTAGCCTACACATATAAGCTTATATAATATACACAGCTAAGTCTGCAAGTTATGATATTTTTTGATACTTATGGGTCAATTCAATTAGCCAAAGTAATTTACCGTGGGCTAATTGATCCCCCCCGGGGCTATTCAATATTCCCAGAAGTCAGCCTGCAGGAATTTTTTTCAAGACCTGGCTCCAAAAAACTCCTTATTAAATAGCCATGTATCGTGAATCGCGGAAGTGTTGACACATAGGTCTGGGAATTTTACCCAGATTCTGTGTGTTAACACCCAAAACCAGATTATTTAACAGGGAGGGAGGGGAAGGGGGGGGGGGGGTGAGGGGGGGGAAAGGGTCTGTAATTGGATAGCACAATGCTAAAAATCTTGAAAAAGCATGAGATTACGCCCGATTTTCACCCCTGTGAAATTATTGGGTCTAACTGAATTAAAGTATAAACACAAAAGAAACCAGACGGAAATATAACAATATATGATTCCTCAAACAGTTGTGGACATATTTAATTCTCTATAGCAGTGTTTCCCAACCTCGGTCCTCAAGGCACACTAACAGTCCTGGTTTTAGTGATATCCATGCCTGAATACAGGTGACTTAATTAGCACCTCAGTTATTTTGATTTAACCATCTGTGCTGCAGACTGGATATCACTAAAACCTGCACTGTTGGTGTGCCTTGAGGACCGCGGTTGGGAATGCCTGCTCTATAGATATGCCTAGCATGGCTAGAAAACCGAAGTATCACTGACTAGCTTATTGGCAGCCTGCTGAAATGATCATACGCAGCCCAACTGCTCAACTTTGTTTTAAAAGCTGTTATGTATGATGACACAATACACCAATTTACTTCTGAGTCCCCTCTTAAGTGGGTTACAGTGGAAATTACTATACAAGAACTATCACTGTCAACACCATCTTTATTGAAAGTATTGAGCAACCTATTTTACATTTCAGCAAATGTATCAGAGGTTCCCCATATTCTCTATGGTCATTGTTATCAGAGGTCCACCATATTCTCTATGGTTATTGTTATCAGGGGTCCCTCATAGTCTATATGTATATTGTTGTCAGAGATCCCCCATATTCTATATGTTTGTCAGAGGTCCCTCATATTTGATATGTTTATTGTTGTCAGAGGTCCCCCATATTCTCTATGGGTACTGCTATCAGACCTGTTGGGTTAACTTGAGGGTTGAGGTTCAGATTCTCAATGGGTATTGTTCTCAGAAGTCCCCTATATTCTTTATGGGTATTGGCCTGACAGAGAAGACACACCACCAGGGTGTACCCAAAAAACACTAACTGCAGACACCGTACGCACTGGGACGGGCGCCCAGCATCCTCTACGGACTAAGAGAAAATAAGAATTTACTTACCGATAATTCTATTTCTCATAGTCCGTAGTGGATGCTGGGGACTCCGTAAGGACCATGGGGAATAGCGGCTCCGCAGGAGACTGGGCACATCTAAAGAAAGCTTTAGGACTATCTGGTGTGCACTGACTTCTCCCCCTATGACCCTCCTCCAAGCCTCAGTTAGGATACTGTGCCCGGACGAGCGTACACAATAAGGAAGGATTTTGAATCCCGGGTAAGACTCATACCAGCCACACCAATCACACCGTATAACCTGTGATCTGAACCCAGTTAACAGCATGATAACAGAGGAGCCTCTGAAAGATGGCTCACAACAATAATAACCCGATTTTTGTAACAATAACTATGTACAAGTATTGCAGACAATCCGCACTTGGGATGGGCGCCCAGCATCCACTACGGACTATGAGAAATAGAATTATCGGTAAGTAAATTCTTATTTTCTCTAACGTCCTAAGTGGATGCTGGGGACTCCGTAAGGACCATGGGGATTATACCAAAGCTCCCAAACGGGCGGGAGAGTGCGGATGACTCTGCAGCACCAAATGAGAGAACTCCAGGTCCTCCTCAGCCAGGATATCAATTTTGTATAATTTTACAAACGTATTTGCTCCTGACCAAGTAGCTGCTCGGCAAAGTTGTAAAGCCGAGACCCCTCGGGCAGCCGCCCAAGATGAGCCCACCTTCCTTGTGGAGTGGGCATTTACAGACTTTTGGCTGTGGCAGGCCTGCCACAGAATGTGCAAGCTGAATTGTACTACAAATCCAACGAGCAATAGTCTGCTTAGAAGCAGGAGCACCCAGCTTGTTGGGTGCATACAGGATAAACAGCGAGTCAGATTTCCTGACTCCAGCCCTCCTGGAAACATATATTTTCAGGGCCCTGACAACGTCTAGCAACTTGGAGTCCTCCAAGTCCCTAGTAGCCGCAGGCACCACAAATAGGTTGGTTCAGGTGAAACGCTGAAACCACCTTAGGGAGAAACTGAGGACGAGTCCTCAATTCCGCCCTGTCCGAATGGAACATCAGATAAGGGCTTTTTCAGGATAAAGCCGCCAATTCTGACACGCGCCTGGCCCAGGCCAGGGCCAACAGCATGACCACTTTCCATGTGAGATATTTTAACTCCACAGATTTAAGTGGTTCAAACCAATGTGACTTTTGGAACCCAAAACTACATTGAGATCCCAAAGTGCCACTGGAGGCACAAAAGGAGGCTGTATATGCAGTACCCCTTTTACAAACGTCTGAACTTCAGGGACTGAAGCTAGTTCTTTTTGGAAGAAAATTGACAGGGCCGAAATTTGAACCTTAATGGACCCCAATTTCAGGCCCATAGACACTCCTGTTTGCAGGAAATGTAGGAATCGACCCAGTTGAATTTCCACCGTCGGGCCTTACTGGCCTCGCACCACGCAACATATTTTCGCCAATTGCGGTGATAATGTTTTTGCGGTTACATCCTTCCTGGCTTTGATCAGGATAGGGATGACTTCATCCGGAATGCCTTTTTTTCCTTCAGGATCCGGCGTTCAACCGCCATGCCGTCAAACGCAGCCGCGGTAAGTCTTGGAACAGACAGGGTCCTTGCTGGAGCAGGTCCCTTCTTAGAGGTAGAGGCCACGGATCCTCCGTGAGCATCTCTTGAAGTTCCGGTTACCAAATCCTTCTTGGCCAATCCGGAGCCACGAATATAGTGCTTACTCCTCTCCATCTTATCAATCTCAGTACCTTGGGTATGAGAGGCAGAGGAGGGAACACATACCCTGACTGGTACACCCACGGTGTTACCAGAGCGTCTACAGCTATTGCCTGAGGGTCCCTGGACCTGGCGCAATACCTGTCGAGTTTTTCCCAACGGTTTATAATCATGTGGAAGACTTCTGGGTGAAGTCCCCACTCTCCCGGGTGGATGTCGTGCTGCGGAAGTCTGCTTCCCAGTTGTCCACTCCCGGAATGAATACTGCTGACAGTGCTATCACATGATTTTCCGCCCAGCGAAGAATCCTTGCAGCTTCTGCCATTGCCCTCCTGCTTCTTGTGCCACCCTGTCTGTTTACGTGGGTGACTGCCGTGATGTTGTCCGACTGGATCAACACCGGCTGACCTTGAAGCAGAGGTCTTGCTAAGCTTAGAGCATTGTAAATGTCCCTTAGCTTCAGGATATTTATGCGAAGTGATGTCTCCAGGCTTGACCATAAGTCCTGGATATTCCTTCCCTGTGTGACTGCTCCCCAGCCTCGCAGGCTGGCATCCGTGGTTACCAGGACCCAGTCCTGAATGCCGAATCTGCGGCCCTCTAGAAGATGAGCACTCTGCAACCACCACAGGAGGGACACCCTTGTCCTTGGTGACAGGGTTATCCGCTGATGCATCTGAAGATGCGACCCGGACCATTTGTCCAGCAGGTCCCACTGGAAAGTTCTTGCGTGGAATCTGCCGAATGGGATTGCTTCGTAGGAAGCCACCATTTTACCCAGAACCCTTGTGCATTGATGCACTGAGACTTGGCTCGGTTTTAGGAGGTTCCTGACTAGCTCGGATAACTCCCTGGCTTTCTCCTCCGGGAGAAACACCTTTTTCTGGACTGTGTCCAGGATCATCCCTAGGAACAGAAGACAAGTCGTCGGAACCAGCTGAGATTTTGGAATATTGAGAATCCAACCGTGCTGCAGCAACACTACCCGAGATAGTGCTACACCGACCTCCAACTGTTCCCTGGATCTTACCCTTATCAGGGAATCGTCCAAGTAAGGGATAACTAAAATTCCCTTCCTTTGAAGGAATATCATCATTTCGGCCATTACCTTGGTAAAGACCCGGGGTGCCGTGGACCATCCATACGGCAGCGTCTGAACTGATAGTGACAGTTCTGTACCATAAACCTGAGGTACCCTTGGTGAGAAGGGTAAATTTTGACATGAAGGTAAGCATCCTTGATGTCCCGAGACATCATGTAGTCCCCTTCTTCCAGGTTCGCAATCACTGCTCTGAGTGACTCAATCTTGAATTTGAACCTCTGTATGTAAGTGTTCAAAGATTTTAGATTTAGAATCGGTCTCACCGAGCCGTCCGGCTTCGGTACCACAACAGTGTGGAACAATACCCCGTTCCCTGTTGCAGGAGGGGTATCTTGATTATCACCTGCTGGGAATACAGCTTGTGAATGGCTTCCAAAACTGTCTCCCTGTCAGAAGGAGACATCGGTAAAGCCGACTTTAGGAAACGGCGAGGGGGAGACGTCTCGTTTCTAATTTGTACCCCTGAGATATCACCTGAAGGATCCAGGGGTCTACTTGCGAGTGAGCCCACTGCGCGCTGAAATTCATTGAGACGGGCCCCCCACCGTGCCTGATTCTGCTTGTAAAGCCCCAGCGTATACTGAGGGCTTGGCAGAGGCGGGAGAGGGTTTCTGTTCCTGGGAACTGGCTGATTTCTGCAGCCTTTTTCCTCTCCCTCTGTCACGGGGCAGAAATGAGGAACCTTTTGCCCGCTTATCCACGAAAAGACTGCGCCTGATAATACGGCGTCTTCTCATGTTGAGAGACGACCTGGGGTACAAACGTGGATTTCCCAGCTGTTGCCGTGGCCACCAGGTCTGAAAGACCGACCCCAAATAACTCCTCCCCTTAATAAGGCAATACTTCCAAATGCCGTTTGGAATACGCATCACCTGACCACTGACGTGTCCATAACCCTCTACTGGTAGAAATGGACAACGCACTTAGACTTGATGCCAGTCGGCAAATATTCCGCTGTGCATCACTCATATATAGAAATGCATCTTTCAAATGCTCTATAGGCAAAAATATACTGTCCCTATCTAGGGTATCAATATTTTCAGTCAGGGAATCCGACCACGCCAACCCAGCACTGCACATCCAGGCTGAGGCGATTGCTGGTCGCAGTATAACACCAGTATGTGTGTAAATACATTTTAGGATACCCTCCTGCTTTCTATCAGCAGGATCCTTAACGGCGGCCATCTCAGGAGAGGATAGAGCCCTTACAAGCGTGTGAGCGCTTTATCCACCCTAGGGGGTGTTTCCCAACGCACCCTAACCTCTGGCGGGAAAGGATATAATGCCAATAACATTTTAGAAATTATCAGTTGTTATCGGGGGAAACCCACGCATCATCACACACCTCATTTAATTTCTCAGATTCAGGAAAACTACAGGTAGTTTTTCCTCACCGAACATAATACCCCTTTTTGGTGGTACTCGTATTATCAGAAATGTGTAAAACATTTTTCATTGCCTCAATCATGTAACGTGTGGCCCTACTGGAAGTCACATTTGTCTCTTCACCGTCGACACTGGAGTCAGTATCCGTGTCGGCGTCTATATCTGCCATCTGAGGTAACGGGCGCTTTAGAGCCCCTGACGGCCTATGAGACGTCTGGACAGGCACAAGCTGAGTAGCCGGCTGTCTCATGTCAACCACTGTCTTTTATACAGAGCTGACACTGTCACGTAATTCCTTCCAACAGTTCATCCACTCAGGTGTCGACCCCCTAGGGGGTGACATCACTATTACAGGCAATCTGCTCCGTCTCCACATCATTTTTCTCCTCATACATGTCGACACAAAAGTACCGACATACAGCACACGCACAGGGAATGCTCTGATAGAGGACAGGACCCCACTAGCCCTTTGGGGAGACAGAGGGAGAGTTTGCCAGCACACACCAGAGCGCTATATATATACAGGGATAACCTTATATAAGTGTTTTTCCCCTTATAGCTGCTGTATAGTTAATACTGCGCCTAATTTGTGCCCCCCTCTCTTTTTTAACCCTTTCTGTAGTGTAGTGACTGCAGGGGAGAGCCAGGGAGCTTCCCTCCAACGGAGCTGTGAGGGAAAATGGCGCCAGTGTGCTGAGGAGATAGGCTCCGCCCCCTTATCGGCGGCCTTATCTCCCGTTTTTTTATGTATTTTGGCAGGGGTTAAATGCATCCATATAGCCCAGGAGCTATATGTGATGCATTTTTTTGCCATCCAAGGTATTTATTATTGCGTCTCAGGGCGCCCCCCCCAGCGCCCTGCACCCTCAGTGACCGGAGTGTGAAGTGTGCTGAGAGCAATGGCGCACAGCTGCAGTGCTGTGCGCTACCTTGTTGAAGACAGGACGTCTTCTGCCGCCGATTTTCCGGACCTCTTCTGCCTTCTGGCTCTGTAAGGGGGCCGGTGGCGCGGCTCTGGGACCCATCCAAGCTGGGCCTGTGATCGTCCCTCTGGAGCTAATGTCCAGTAGCCTAAGAAGCCCAATCCACTCTGCACGCAGGTGAGTTCGCTTCTTCTCCCCTTAGTCCCTCGATGCAGTGAGCCTGTTGCCAGCAGGTCTCACTGAAAATAAAAAACCTAAACTAAAACTTTCACTAAGAAGCTCAGGAGAGCCCCTAGTGTGCACCCTTCTCGTTCGGGCACAGAGATCTAACTGAGGCTTGGAGGAGGGTCATAGGGGGAGAAGTCAGTGCACACCAGATAGTCCTAAAGCTTTCTTTAGATGTGCCCAGTCTCCTGCGGAGCCGCTATTCCCCATGGTCCTTACGGAGTCCCCAGCATCCACTTAGGACGTTAGAGAAAAGGATTTACCGGTAGGTACCAAAATCCTATTTTCTCATACGTCCTAGAGGATGCTGGGGACTCCAAAAGGACCATGGGGTTTATACCAAAGCTCCAAAACGGGCGGGAGAGTGCGGACGACTCTGCAGCACCGAATGAGCAAACAAAAAGGTCCCCAACAATCATGGTATCAAACTCGTAGAGCATAGCAAAAGCGTTTGATCCCGACCAATAATCCGCTCGGCAAAGTTGAACCGCCTAGACTCCTCGGGCATCCGCCCAAGAAGAGCCCATCTTTCCAGTAGAATGGGCTTCCACCGACTTCGGTCACGGCAATCCAAGCATCGAACAACATGCCAAATCGCATCACAGATTCAGCGTGCAACAGACAGCATACTGCAGTCGCCCCAAGCATGTTGGGAGCATACCGGAGAAACAGAGCCTCTATTTCTCCCAACTGAGCCTAAATATTCAAATCCCCAGTAACACCGAAAGACTTTGAATCAGCTAATGCCGAAGGAACCACCGGCATCAAAAATAGACTGTTTTCTGCGAAACCCAGAAACCACTCTTTGGTAGAACTACAATCCGAGTTCACGAGTCCTCTCTGTCTACCTGGAAGATCAAACAAGGCTCTTGTGAGACAAACCCACCACATCCGACACCCACCTTACGGACGCCAAAGCCAATAGCATGACCACTTTCCAAGAGAGAAATTATTATTTTTAGAAAATAATAAGGCCATACTGCCCCGAAATGGAGCCTAACTGTAGGCCTGCATCCACAATGGCTTGTAAGTATGGATAAGAACGACCTAGCAGAAAGTCTTCCGTAGGAACCATCCTGGATTCACACCAAGACACAGAAATACGCCAACCACGGCGGAAAGGCTTTGCTGTTACTTCTGTCCTAGCCTGAAACATTGAGGAAACAGCTTCACTGAGAACATCCTTCCGGCTTAGAATATGGCATTCAACCGCCACGCCGTCAGACACAGTCGCGGTAAGTCTTGATACACGCCCTGATCTAGTTGTAACAGTTCCTCACGTAAAGGAAGAGGGCAGGAAACTCCCATGAGCAAATCATGAAAAACTGGATAGCAAAACCTCCTTGGCTAAATCAGATCCGAGAGGATCGTCTGAACCTATGTTCTTCTTACGTTTATCACCTTCCGAAAAAATGAAATAGGAGAGGCCACATAGACCGACTAAAAACACCCACGGTGTCACGAGGGTGTCCCTTGCCTGAGGCCTCTCGTTGAAGCGAGACACCAACATGACCAATTGCGACCCTCCACAAAAGTTATCACGTCTGTGAAAACTTCTCGACGATGACTGAATTTTTCCCCGGATGGAGATCGCGTCAGCAGAGGAAATCTATTTCTCCTTCGCCAACCACCGGAACGAATACTACCAGACTTTTTGCCCCACGGCAAAACTGTGCATCTTCTGCCATTGACGCTTTTCTCCTTGTTCCGTCATAGCGGCTTACTCACGCCATTGCTGATAAGTGGTCTGGCAGAACTAACATGGGCCGAACACGAAGAATACGTTCGTCGAAAATATCTTTTAAATCAAGAAAGCTTATTGCAGACAAGCTTTCCAACTTAACCTTAACCTCTGGAAATACGTCCCTTGCAAGGCCTGCTCCCCAGCCTCGGAGATCGTTATGCACGGATACCAGGATCTAACCTTGGATCCCGAACCTTCATCCCTCTAGAAGGAGAGAACCGAGCAGACACCACAGGAGTGATGTCCTGGCCTTTAGGATTATATTCCGGTGCATGTGCAGGTGAAACGCGGACCACAATTTCAACTGGCCCCTTGAAAGCCACTCTGGCAGTAGACGTGCTCACCAAAACAGGCCTCGTAGGCCGCACCCATCTGTTTTAGTAACAGAACATATTGATGAAGTGTGATCCAACTATGTATCCTCAGACCTCTTTCCACAGGAAAAAACCCCGAACATTAACCGGGCAGTATCTACTCTGAAACCCACCTCCGTCAACTGTGTCGGTGGGAACAACAGCCAATCCCTGTGTCGAAGAACAGTCAGAGAGAAACAACGATTTGCACCTTTATACAGGGACAACCGGACAATGTCCTGAACCTGACGCACCTCTGTATGACGTAGCGTACTACCTCCCCAACCAGAGGGGAACGGCAAGATCCATTAGAAAAAACAGTAAGGGGAACAACCGTAACTCAGAATGCTCCCCCTTTTGATTCTATAACTCACAAGTCTTAGTCCATTCCTGGACTAACTGAAATTATTAGACTAGCGCTCACCGGAGTGGGAACTAGCCAGATAGACTCAGCGACAAGTGGTGGATGTGTTGGAAACAGAAAACGACATCCACTTCTGCGAACCTACCAAGGCTGCAGAACTCTTACCTTCCAACCTTCCACTGTCTGCACAGAAACGAAAAAAGCACGGTATCGAACCGGTTAAAACGACTGCATCCCACAAAAGAATGCGTCACCACCGTTGTGAAGGAGGCTAACTCACGAAGGTAAACTTACCAGGTGTATCCGCCGAGAGTGACTGAACAGAGGGCTCACCAAACAGCTGTATACCTCCCCCGAGTATCTCTCGGAGATAACCTCAGCATTTTCCCGGCTACATCTCCTGCTGTCACGCGGCAGCCTGCTGCAATGTTATAAGTAGAAACAACATAAGCAAGTTTACCCACTCTGGGTAGGGTAATTCTATCGGATGCCTACCCGAATACAACCCTCCCTCATGTGCATGCAATGCAAATAAGGCCAAAGTATAGAAATAAAATATCACTTAGCTTCCTGTGTATGATCCTTTGCGACCGCCTCTGCGTCGACCAGGAGTTGACTGTCGTAATGTTCTCTCCGCGTCGGGAAGAGAATAATATTCAGACTCCTTGGGGTATATTTACTAAAAATCGTATTTTCCCGTTTGAGGTCAAAGTTCAATCACGAATGACATCGAAAGTGTAAATATGCAACTTTTTGAATTTAGTACGACTAATTTACTAAGCTGCCGTATTCTGCATTTTCGGTTTTACCGATGTCGATGTCATTCGTTTTTTTAGGCAGTGTTTTACGTGAGTGACTTGTAAAACACTGCCGACTTTAATACAATGAATCTCGGCCGGATCTGAGAGATCCGTGCTGGGCTTCATTGTGCACCTTGTTAAAAAAAAAAAACAGTGTTAAAATAAAAATAAAAAATTGCGTGGGGTCCCCCCTCCTAAGCCAAACCAGCCTCGGGCTCTTTGAGCTGATCCTGGTTGCAAAAATATGGGGGGAAAAATGATAGAGGTTCCCCCATATTTAAACAACCAGCACCGGGCTCTGCGCCTGGTCCTGGTTCCAAAAATACGGGGGACAAAAAGCGTAGGGGTCCCCCGTATTTCTGAAACCAGCACCGGGCTCCACTAGCCAGATACATAAAGCCACAGCCGGGGGACACTTTTATATAGGTCCCGGCGGCCCTGGCATTACATAACCAACTAGTCACCACTGGCCGGGGTACCCTGGAGGAGTGGGGACCCCTTCAATCAAGGGGTCCCCCCCCTCCAGCCACCCAAGGACCAGGGGTGAAGCCCGAGGCTGTCCCCCCCATCCAAGGGCTGCGGATGAGAGGCTGATAGCCGTTGTGTAAAAAAATGAATATTGTTTTTAGTAGCAGTACTACAAGTCCCAGCAAGCCTTCCCCGCAAGCTGGTACTTGGAGAACCACAAGTACCAGCATGCGGAGGAAAACCGGGCCCGCTGGTACCTGTAGTACTACTACTAAAAAAATACCCCAATAAAAACATAAGACACACACCTTGAAAGTATAACTTTAATGCATACATACACACCTCCATATACACATACTTACCTTATGTTCACACGAGGGTCGGTCCTCTTCTCCATGTAGAATCCATGGTGTACCTGTGGAAAAAATTATACTCACAAAATCCAGTGTAGAAGGCTCTTCTTCTTGAAGTCCATTTGTAATCCAGGTACTTGTCAAAATAAAAAAACGGACACCCGACCTCGCACTGAAAGGGGCCCCATGTTTTCATATGGGACCCCTTTCCCCGAATGCCAGAAACCCCCTCTGACTTATGTCTAAGAGGGTTCCATCAGCCAATCAGGGAACGCCACGTTGTGGCACCCTCCTGATCGGCTGTGTGCTCCTGTACTGTATGACAGGCAGCACACGGCAGTGTTACAATGTAGCGTCTATGCGCTCCATTGTAACCAATGGTGGGAACTTTGTGGTCAGCGGTGAGGTCACTTTCGGTCACCCGCTGAGAAAAGAAACATGGGAATGGAGACCAGGGCAACTTCAAAGCTTTTTTAGCATGACAGCTGTCTGGTTTTCCAGGGCTCTTACACCTTTTTGCACAGCTTTGCAATAGCGCACATATTCCTACCCATAGTGTCTCCTGAATATATACAATCCTTCTTCAGGATCACCACTCCCATTTACAGTCCTTTAGTAAAGCCTGGGGGACACAAGCTTATTCCAGCTGGGGCAGAGTGGACTCATGCTAGTTCCCCTAGTTATTCAATATAAACTCCTCTCTGGCTGGTACAGATGCCCTGGCATGCTGTGTGAGATGTACACAGGGGTGCCCAGTGCCTGCTGGAGATGTTCTTCTACCCATAGCTCTCTATTTCATAGTTATTGGGAGTGCTCTCAGCAATGCTGTAATAAACCTCTCAGCTGCGATGTTGGGTGAGGACTGGCCTTCTGACACTACCTTTTGGCTTGTTCATGAGTCTTATTATTATTTATTAACAGTTTCTCTATAGCGCCGCAAATTCCGTTGCGCTTTACAATTGGAAATAACAATGATATAACAAAACTGGGTAATAACAAACAGTCTTAGAGGTAGGAAGGTCCTGCTCCCAAGATTACAATCTATAGATAAACTCGTCACACAGAAATTTCTGAAGGACTTGAACAATGCTGCCAAGTTGAATATACCAGTCCGCCAGTGCCCCTCCTCTCCTCCATAAGTATCTGATTGGTTCGCCAAATTTAACTTTATGGACATGGATGATTTGGCTTTATCTGTGGGTTATGACTGTATTGCCTTTCCATATACCTGGTTCCAGTGGTGTGACTTTAAAGGCTTCAAAGGTTCACTCCTCTAGCATAAGGCTTATTCCCATTAGCCCTCAAGCTGGTGAACCCATGGCCCTCCATCACTCTAGACAGCTCTAATCAAGTATACTATAACTTACCTAGCTTATATTGATCGCTAAAAACCTGCCCCTCTCCAGACCCCCGATAACCCCCTTCATCTACACACCTGACCATTGCTAGATTTTTCACCAATTCAAGGACCTGGTCACTTACTGGCATCTATGGGTCATTCCTTGAAACTAATAAAGAACAAAAGAAAAATAGTAAAATAGTATGATGTAAGGGATCACATAGTAATCATTAATGCCAACAGAGGCAAATATCCCTGCTAGTAATGTTTGCAATAATGTACAAGACGTCAGCTGCACATTATCTCAGAGATGGGCTCACAGATTCATGCACAACACTGCAATATAAATGTCTATTATCAGCTCTGTAATCACCAATATCACGTTCCTGGGAAGACGAGGACTCTCACACACAGGTGGGAATTCCTGTTCTTAAAGCCTGCTAGATGCCAAAGTGATGGAAGTGAAGTGACCTGTAGGCATACACTCCACCACCAAGATGGCAAATCTTTTTGTGTGTGTGTAGGGCTGCCAAGAGAAATCCTGGGCCCCGGTGCAACAACTTTCTGAGTTCCCCCCTGGAGGGGGTGTGACCACAGCATGTGGGGGGCATGGCCACACCTCTCTGGGGCGTGTCTAGTACATGAGACGCACTCACAGAAGCATGGCATGCCTCCAAACTAGGGCATTAGAGAGCCTGGCTGGGCCTAGGTACTTTTCAGGGGCATGGCCTAATCAAAGGAGGGGTGGGCCTGGGCCCCCACTGGGCCCCTCCTTCAGACCTGGGCCCAGGTAATTTGTACCCTCTCTTCCCATCTCTCAGCGCCACTGTGTGTGTGTCTTACTGACTTTCAAAGCCCTTCATTAGCAGGGCTCAACGTACTTGGAGCAGCTTCTGATTCGCTACTCCCTTAAGGGGTACACACGGAGAGATCCGTGCTTAAACTCTAAGCAATCCGACTAGATTGCTTAGAACTTAAGCACGGATCTCTCTGTGTGTAGGGTGCCGGTGACTATCGCCGGCACTAGATTTGGCATGCATGCCAAAACTAGTGAGATCGCTCATTTCACCACTGGAGGAAATGAGTGCCCCACTTCCCCTCCCCCCTTGCTCAGCACTGATCGCGCTGAGTGCTGAGCTGGGGAGAGAGGTGTGCTGAGTGGTCTGTGCTAGATCACTTAGCACAAATATGCCCTGTGTGTACTGGGCTTTACTGCCATCCGCAGATAAGGGACTATTAGTAGTACCTACAATCTCCCATACTACTGGTGGTTGAGCTTTTAGCTTCGTGGCTCTGCCTCTCTTTTCCAACATCTGTTAATACCTAACTTTATTTTGTATCATTTGTTTTTCATTTGCGACATTAAAGAACTAGGAGTCCTATTGGGAGAAAAGGGCTATTATTATTCACAAGGTTAGCAAGGTACTGTAAATAGCATGCTGTGCTACAGAGATGCAGTGTGCATATACTGTACCTTAAATGCCATGTTAAGTGTGATGACTTAAGTGACGGTTATGTCCCTGCTTTTACTAGTTGTTATGAATGCATGTGTGGGTGTGTGTATGTGTGGCCTCAGGATGTACAAACACACAGCTGGTAAAGTTACCTGTTCTACGCCCTCTACCTCTGGGATATAGAACTGCAGCATATTCTGGATACCGTTTTTCAGTGTGATAATGGAGCTTGGGCAGTTTGTGCAGGAGCCCTGCAGCTTCAGCTGAACGATGCCATCCTGAAACCCCCGGAAGAGAACGTCCCCACCATCTTCTTGCACTGTTGGCCTATGAGAGGAAGGGAGAAACATTGTTGTCACATGATAGCACTCCATCATCCCTCTCCCTGTATACTAGCACTATAGTATGCTACATTAAAGTATCAAATTACTGCATTTATTATACGGCAAATATATGCAACAGCAAAGCTTATTATCATCATAATCAATTACCTTCCCTTCATTAGTTCTATGTAATAAGAAATGAAATAACAATTCTTTCACATAACTGGTACATAATGTGAGTTATACATCAGCAATTGTGTCTGGTTATGTCCTGAAATACAATACCAGGGATCTGTATGTTGCTGGTGAGAAATAGGCACATGCCACTATGTTAGAAGTTACTGGAGAACTCGCTAGATGGCATACAGTAAGCTACTTGATGGAAGCAAACATTCCAAATCCAAGTAGATGCGGCTTATGACTATTTCCCACTAAGCCTCTCAATTCAGTGGAACAGTGATTATGGGGGATATTTATCAAAGCTTCCAGAGAGATGGCGCACTAACCAATCTGCTCCTGTCATTTGTCAAACAGAAAAAACCTGTATGACAAAGCTGCACATAAACAGATTATAGGGTCTCACTAGTCTTTCTTCCTTGAGATCACAGGTTATATTTAGGGGGAAATTCATTTAGGAGAAGGATCGGTCAGAAACTCAGTGCTAACGCAATGCAGATTATGCGTTTCCTTCAGTAATAACCTATTACTAGCCAATGTGCCCGGTCTCAACTGGGCAAAGGTTTGCTGGGCGGAATATTTTACCCCTTTTCAGTAGAAAAATCCTGCTTAGTGGGTGGCTGCATATAACGGTCACAGTTTCCAGACCTCCCAGCAGGTCACATGTTCCAGGTCACCCAGCATGTGCACAGGGAGAGTTCACCAACTGACACATTTTCCAGAGCACAATGGTGATGCGCTGCTACATAACTCCGAAACACAGCAACCAATTACAACACCAATATTTTTCTAGAGAAGAGAGAGAATTTTTCCGCACCAGGATGTAGATGGTTTAATGTTCGGGAATTTAGGGCTCAATGATTGGGTTAATTGTGTTTACTTATATTATTAGAATATCCCTATTGGGTGCAACCCACCAATTATAACAATGTAAAAAGTTACAAAAGAGAAAAAAGAATTGGTTTTATATGGGTGCACTCCATCCCCTTTTAAATCAATTTGCTGTTAAAATAAAATTTTATTAGTTTAAAATCAGTCATCAATAAAGTATACTCAATTTCAAGCCTATATTGCCTATCAATTATTTTATATTTATTTATTCTATCACTAGCCTAAAATAGGCTATCAAAGCGAAGTAAAGAAAAGATTGTGCAAGAAATATATGAAAATGTGAATAAAGAGGTAAAAGTATTATTTGTGTCACATTTCTTATTTGTCTTGTTTATATATATAAATTTTGAGATGCCTTATACGTGCTGCTAATAAATGAATCACACAAACTGGTACTGATGTATTGTCTTAGACTAAAGTTTAGTGATTTGTGGTTCACAGACTGGAAAATAGGTGTCTGGTTTATGATATAATATGGCAACAATTTGTTACACTTCACTAGATATCAATAATTATGTATCCGTGATGGCCACATCAATTATCTAAATTGTGACTAAATGTTATACCACTAGTGAATACAGATGACGTTGGATAAACCAGCCTTTGGTCCGTAGCCAAGCAGAGTCTGAATACACTTATTATAGTGGTTGTATCTGGAAATATAATCCTCAAGTATACACTATTTAATGTTTACATCTCTGATGCTACTGTATTTCTTTTGTGGTGACACTGTCCTTGACACTTGGATTTCATGCAGCCATATGATGATGGTAACAATATCGTTACACCTGAATTTCTGTGCCTACAAGTAATACTACTATAGGTCAGATTTGATATTACTAATAACTCTTGTCGGATGTTGTACCGGCTTATAACAAGTCACACTTCACATTAATAAAGCCTTTAAATTTGATCTGCCTGTAATCATATATTCTATTGTAGATAGTTGTTATTGTTTATAAGGCACAAAATAATGGCGTGTATTGCACTCAAGGTAAATAGCTTGTCACAGTTCGTATCCACATAAACTTATTTTTCCTTTTCCCAGAACACTTATAATTTTTAATTGTGTTGTGAAAACTGATGTTGTTGTTGTTGAGACACATATAAGGAGTGTGTTTATTGTACTTTAAATTAGCGGGCGTCCCCGCCGTGCAGGTCCGTTAAGATCGGATGCTTTGATGCCACAGGTCTGTCCCCACCGCTGCCTTAATAAAGACTGCAGTGAAGTACATGCGGCATAAGTTAGCTACAACTCATACTATGAGAAGTGCATTGGAGACGTGACACATGTCCACCAATGCGCATTTCGCTCCAGTGTCGGGCTTCCTCAGGGCATAGTCTACACCACTATAATAAGTGTATTCAGACTCTGCTTGGCTACGGACCAAAGGCTGGTTTATCCAACGTCATCTGTATTCACTAGTGGTATAACATTTAGTCACAATTTAGATAATTGATGTGGCCATCATGGATACATAATTATTGATATCTAGTGAAGTGCAACAAATTGTTGTCATATTATATCATAAACTAGACACCTATTTTCCAGTCTGTGAACCACAAATCACTAAACTTTAGTCTAAGAAACACATCAGTACCAGTTTGTGTGATTAATTTATTGCAGCACGTATAAGGCAACTCAAAATTTATATATATATATATATATATATATATATATATATATAAACAAGACAAATAAGAGACGTGACACAAATAATAATTGTAACTCTTTATTCACATTTCATTCACATTTTCATATATTTCTTGCACAATCTTTTCTTTACTTTGCTTTGATAGCCTATTTTAGGCTAGTGATAGAATAAATAAATATAAGATATAACTGATAGGCCATACAGGCTTGAAATTGAGTATACTTTCTTGATGACTGATTTTAAAGTAATAACATTTTATTTTAACAGCAAATTCATTCAAAAGGGGATGGAGAGCACCCATATAAAACCAATTCTTTTTTCTCTTTTGTAACTTTTTACCAATATCTTTCAGCAAACCTACTGACCAAGACCTTTAATTTGGTATATGATGTGCCCCGCTCAGACAACAGCATCATAGAAGTCGTCCTTCTGCCATTAATAACGAGTTTTATGGTAAGAACTTACCTTTGTTAAAACTCTTTCTGCGGGGTACACTGGGCTCCACAAGTCTGGACAATGAGGTGTAGAGTAGGATCTTGATCCGAGGCACCAACAGACTCAAAGCTTTGACTGTTCCCAGAATGCACAGCACCGCCTCCTATATTACCCCGCCTCCCAGCACAGGAGCTCAGTTTTAGTTAACCAGCCCAATGCAGTAGCAGGAAAAGAGACGACAACGGTTAGTAGCCACATACACCACACTCTCACGACAAGAGAAGTGTCAGCAGCTAATGCCATATCAACCCAAAGAAGCTAAGTGCGTCAGGGTGGGCGCCTTGTGGAGCCCAGTGTACCTCGCAAAAAATAAGATTTTACTCACCGGTAAATCTATTTCTCGTAGTCCGTAGTGGATGCTGGGAACTCCGTAAGGACCATGGGGAATAGCGGCTCCGCAGGAGACTGGGCACAACTAAAGAAAGCTTTAGGTCACCTGGTGTGCACTGGCTCCTCCCACTATGACCCTCCTCCAAGCCTCAGTTAGGACACTGTGCCCGGACGAGCTGACATAATAAGGAAGGATTTTGAATCCCGGGTAAGACTCATACCAGCCACACCAATCACACCGTATAACTAGTGATACTATACCCAGTTAACAGTATGAATATAACTGAGCCTCTCAACAGATGGCTCAACAATAACCCTTTAGTTAGGCAATAACTATATACAAGTATTGCAGACAATCCGCACTTGGGATGGGCGCCCAGCATCCACTACGGACTACGAGAAATAGATTTACCGGTGAGTAAAATCTTATTTTCTCTGACGTCCTAGTGGATGCTGGGAACTCCGTAAGGACCATGGGGATTATACCAAAGCTCCCAAACGGGCGGGAGAGTGCGGATGACTCTGCAGCACCGAATGAGAGAACTCCAGGTCCTCCTCAGCCAGGGTATCAATTTTGTAGAATTTAGCAAACGTGTTTGCCCCTGACCAAGTTGCAGCTCGGCAAAGTTGGAAAGCCGAGACCCCTCGGGCAGCTGCCCAAGATGAGCCCACCTTCCTTGTGGAATGGGCTTTTACAGATTTTGGCTGCGGTAGTCCAGCCGCAGAATGCGCCAGCTGAATTGTGCTACAAATCCAGCGAGCAATAGTCTGCTTAGAAGCAGGAGCACCCAGTTTGCTGGGTGCATACAGGATAAACAGCGAGTCAGTTCTCCTGACTCTAGCCGTCCTGGAAACATAATTTTTCAAGGGCCTGACTACGTCCAGTAACTTGGAATCCTCCAAGTCCCTAGTAGCCGCAGGCACTACAATAGTTGGTTCAAGTGAAAAGCTGATATTACCTTAGGGAGAAACTGGGGACGAGTCCTCAATTCTGCCCTATCCATATGGAAAATCAGATAAGGACTTTTATATGACAAAGCCGCCAATTCTGATACACGCCTGGCCGAAGCCAAGGCCAATAACATGACCACTTTCCGCGTGAGATATTTTAGATCCACGGTTTTTAGTGGCTCACACCAATGTGATTTTAAGAAACTCAACACCACGTTGAGATCCCAAGGTGCCACTGGAGGCACAACCGGGGGCTGAATATGCAGCACTCCTTTTACAATGTCTGAACTTCAGGTACTGAAGCTAGTTCTTTTTGGAAGAAAATCGACAGAGCCGAGATCTGTACCTTAATGGAGCCTAATTTTAGGCCCATAGACACTCCTGCTTGTAGGAAATGCAGAAATCGACCTAGTTGAAATTCCTCTGTTGGGGCCTTTTTGGCCTCACACCAAGCAACATATTTTCGCCATATGCGGTGATAATGTTTTGCAGTTACATCTTTCCTGGCTTGAATCAGCGTAGGAATGACTTCCTCCGGAATGCCCTTTTCCTTTAGGATCCGGCGTTCAACCGCCATGCCGTCAAAACGTAGCCGCGGTAAGTCTTGGAACAGACAGGGCCCCTGCTGCCGCAGGTCCTGTCTGAGCGGCAGAGGCCATGGGTCCTCTGATATAATTTCTTGAAGTTCTGGGTACCAAGCTCTTCTTGGCCAATCCGGAACCACGAGTATCGTTCTTACTCCTCGCCTTCCTATTATTCTCAGTACCTTTTGTATGAGAGGCAGAGGGAGGAACACATAAACCGACTGGTACACCCACGGTGTTACCAGAGCGTCCACAGCTATCGCCTGAGGGTCCTTTGACCTGGCGCAATATCTTTTATAGCTTTTTGTTGAGGCGGGACGCCATCATGTCCACCTGTGGCCTTTCCCAATGGTGTACAATCCTTTGGAAGACTTCTGGATGAAATCCCCACTCTCCCGGGTGGAGGTCGTGTCCGCTGAGAAGATCTGCTTCCCAGTCGTCCACTCCGGGAATGAACACTGCTGACAGTGTTAACACATGATTTTCCGCCCATCGGAGAATCCTTGTGGCTTCTGCCATCGCCATCCTGCTTCTTGTGCCGCCCCGTTGGTTTACATGGGCGACTGCCGTGATGTTGTCTGATTGGATCAGTACCGGCTGGTTTTGAAGCAGAGGCCTTGCCTGACTCAGGGCATTGTAAATGGCCCTCAGTTCCAGAATATTTATGTGTAGGGAAGTCACTTGACTTGACCAAAGTCCCTGGAAGTTTTTTCCCTGTGTGACTGCCCCCCAGCCTCAAAGGCTGGCATCCATGGTCACTAGGACCTAGTCCTGTATGCCGAACCTGCGGCCCTCTTGCATGGAACCTGCCGAATGGGATTGCTTCGTAGGAAGCTACCATTTTTTCCCAGGACTCGCGTGCAATGATACACCGATACCTGTTTTTGCTTCAGGAGGTCTCTGACTAGAGATGACAGTTCCTTGGCTTTCTCCTCCGGGAGAAACACTTATTTCTGTTCTGTGTCCAGAACCATCCCCAGGAACAGTAGACGTGTCGTAGGAACCAGCTGTGACTTTGGACTGTTTAGAATCCAACCGTGCTGTTGTAGCACTTTCCAAAATAGTGCTACCCCGACTAGCAACTGCTCCTTGGACCTTGCCCTTATAAGGATATTGTCCAAGTACGGGATAATTAAAACTCCCTTTTTTCGAAGGGGTATCATCATTTTGGCCATTACCTTGGTAAACACCCTCGGTGCCATGTACAGTCCAAACGGCAGTGTCTGGACTTGGTAATGGTAATCCTGTACCACAAATCTGAGGTACTCCTGGCGAGGATGGTAAATGGGGACATGCAGGTAAGCATCCTTGATGTCCCGGGATCCCATGTAATCCCCCTCGTCCAGGCTTGCAATAACCGCCCTGAGCGATTCCATCTTGAACTTGAATTTTTTTATGTATGTGTTCAAGGATTTTAAATATAAAATGGGTCACACCGAACCATGCGGTTTCGGTACCCCAAACCGTGTGGAATAGTAACCCCGTCCTTGTTGAAGTAGGGGCACCTTGAGTATTACCTGCTGGGAATACAGCTTATTAATTGCCTCTAGCGCAGCCTCCCTGCCTGAGGGAGTTGTCGGCAAGGCATATTTGAGGAAACGGCGGGGGGGAGACATCTCGAATTCCAGCTTGTACCCCTGAAATACTACTTGAATGCAACAGGGATCCACCTGTGAGCGAGCCCACTGATCGCTGAAATTTTTGAGACGGCCCCCCACCGTACCTGGCTACACCTGTGGAGCCCCCGCGTCATGCTGTGGACTCAGAGGAAGCGAGAGAAGAATTTTGATTCTGGGAACAGGCTGACTGGTGCAGCTTTTTCCCTCTTCCCATGTCTCTGTACAGAAAGGAAGCGCCTTTGACCCGCTTGCTTTTCTGAAGCCGAAAGGACTGTACCTGATAATACAGTGCTTTCTTAGTCTGTGAGGAAACCTGAGGTAATGGATACGAGGTCCCAGAGACCATCCCCAAATAATTCCTCACCCTTATAAGGCAGAGTCTCTATGCGCCTTTTAAAGTCAGCATCACCTGTCCAGTGACAGGTCTCTAATACCCTCCTGACAGAATGGTCATTACATTCATTTTGGATGCCAGCCGGCAAAATATCCCTCTGTGCATCCCTCATATATAAGACGACGTCTTTAATAAGTTCTCATGTGTGACAGGGTCACCGACCACGCTGCAGCAGCACGATCTGCAGGTCTCAGTCTAGTACCTGAGTGTGTAAATACAGACTTCAGGATAGCCTCCTGCTTTTTATCAACAGGTACCTTCAAAGTGGCCGTTCCTAAAACGGCAGTGCCACCTTTTTTGACAACCGTGTGAGCGCCTTATCCACCCTAGGGGATATCTCCCAGCGTAACTTATCCTCTGGCGGGAAAGGGTACGCCATCAGTAACTTTTTAGAAATTACCAGTTTCTTATCGAGGGGAACCCACGCTTTTCACACACTTCATTCATTCATCTGATGGGGGAACAAAACACTGCCTGCTTTTTCTCCCCAAACATAAAACCCTTTTTTTTAGTGGTACTTGGGTTAATGTCAGAAATGTGTAACACATTTTTTATTGCCGGGATTAAGTCACGGATGTTCCTAGTGGATTGTGTATATGTCTCAACCTTGTCGACACTGGAGTCAGACTCCGTGTCGACATCTGTGTCTGCCATCTGAGTGAGCGGGCGTTTTTTGAGCCCCTGATGGCCTTTGAGACGCCTGGGCAGGCGCGGACTGAGAAGCCGGCTGTCCCACAGCTGTTACGTCATCCACCCTTTTATGTAAGGAGTTGACACTGTCGGTTAATACCTTTTACCTAACCATCCACTCTGGTGTCGGCCCCACAGGGGGCGACATCACATTTATCGGCATCTGCTCCGCCACCATATAAGCCTCCTCATTAAACATGTCAACACAGCTGTACCGACACACCGCACACACACAGGGAATGCTCTGACTGAGGACAGGACCCCACAAAGCCCTTTGGGGAGACAGAGAGAGAGTATGCCAGCACACACCAGAGCGCTATATAATGTGGGGATTAACACTATAACTGAGTGAAATTTCCCCAATAGCTGCTTGTATATATATAATATTGCGCCTAAATTTAGTGCCCCCCCCCTCTCTTTTTAACCCTTTGAGCATGAAAACTACAGGGGAGAGCCTGGGGAGCTTTCTTCCAGCTGCACTGTGAAGAGAAAATGGCGCCAGTGTGTCTGAGGGAGATAGCTCCGCCCCTTTTTCGCTGACTTTTCTCCCGCTTTTTTCTGGATTCTGGCAGGGGTATTTACCACATATATAGCCTCTGGGGCTATATATTGTGGTATTTTTGCCAGCCAAGGTGTTAATATTGCTGCTCAGGGCGCCCCCCCCCCCAGCGCCCTGCACCCTCAGTGACCGGAGTGTGAGGTGTACATGAGGAGCAATGGCGCACAGCTGCAGTGCTGTGCGCTACCTTGGTGAAGACTGATGTCTTCTGCCGCCGATTTTCCGGACCTCTTCTTGCTTCTGGCTCTGTAAGGGGGACGGCGGCGCGGCTCCGGGACCGAACACCAAGGACTGGGCCTGCGGTCGATCCCTCTGGAGCTAATGGTGTCCAGTAGCCTAAGAAGCCCAATCCGGCTGCAAGCAGGCGAGTTCGCTTCTTCTCCCCTTAGTCCCTCGCTGCAGTGAGCCTGTTGCCAGCAGGTCTCACTGAAAATAAAAAACCTAAATATATACTTTCTTTCTAAGGGCTCAGGAGAGCCCCTAGTGTGCATCCAACCTCGGCCGGGCACAAAATCTAACTGAGGCTTGGAGAAGGGTCATAGTGGGAGGAGCCAGTGCACACCAGGTGACCTAAAGCTTTCTTTAGTTGTGCCCAGTCTCCTGCGGAGCCGCTATTCCCCATGGTCCTTACGGAGTTCCCAGCATCCACTAGGACGTCAGAGAAAGAGTTTTAACAAAGGTAAGTTCTTACCATAAAACTCGTTTTCTGCTGCGGGGTACACTGGGCTCCACAAGTCTGGACAATGGGGATGTCCTAAAGCAGTTCCTTATGGGAGGGGACGCACTGTAGCGGGCACAAGAACCCGGCGTCCAAAGGAAGCATCCTGGGAAGCGGCATTATCGAAGGCATGGAACCTTATGAACGTGTTCCCGGAGGACCACGTAGCCGCCTTGCACAATTGATCAAGGGTCGCACCACGGTGGGCCGCCCAAGAAGGTCCAACAGACCGAGTAGAATGGGCCGTAATGTGAGCAGGAGCTGACAGACCAGCCTTCACATAAGCATGTGCAATCACCATTCTAATCCATCTGGCCAGGGTCTGCTTGTGAGCAGGCCAGCCACGTTTGCGAAATCCGAACAAAACAAAGAGAATCAGATTTTCGAATAGAAGCAGTTCTCTTCGCATAGATACGGAGAGCCCGTACCACATCCAAAGACCGCTCTTTGGGAGACAAATCAGGAGAGACAAAGGCTGGAACCACAATCTCCTGATTAAGGTGGAACGAAGAAACCACCATAGGTAAATATCCGGGACGAGTCCTAAGAACCGCCCGGTCACGGTGAAAAAAATCAGATATGGGGAACTACAAGACAAGGCACCCAGATCCGACACTCTTCTAGCAGAGGCAATAGCCAGCAAGAACACCACCTCAAGGGAAAGCCACTTAAGGTCAGCTGAACCAAGAGGTTCAAATGGAGGCTCCTGCAACGCCTCCAAAACCACCGACAAGTCCCAAGGAGCCACAGGCGGGACATAGGGAGGTTGGATACGCAACACAGCCTGAGTGAAAGTATGAACATCAGGTAAAGTCGCAATTTTTCTCTGAAACCACACCGACGAGGCAGAAATATGAACCTTGAGGGAGGCCAGACGCAGGCCTAAATCTAGGCCCTGCTGCAGAAAAGCCAAACGTTTGGCTGTACTAAACTTGGAAGCGTCATAATTGTTAGATGCGCACCAAACAAAGTATGAATGCCAGACCCTATGGTAAATCCGAGCAGAAGCCGGTTTCCGGGCCCGCAACATAGTTTTAATGACCTCTTCAGAAAAACCCTTAGCCCTCAAGACGGAAGCTTCAAGAGCCACGCCGTCAAAGATAGCCGGGCTAGGTCCTGGTAGACACAAGGGCCCTGAACGAGGAGGTCTGGGCGTTGTGGAAGTAGAAGTGGACGCTCTGACGATAGGCCTTGCAGGTCTGAGAACCAGTGCCGTCTGGCCCACGCCGGATCTATGAGAAGCAGATTTCCTTTTTCTTGCTTGAACTTCCGAATTACCCTGGGCAGGAGTGACACTGGAGGGAACACGTACGGCAGCCGAAACCTCCACGGCACCGCCAGCGCATCCACGAATGCTGCTTGAGGATCCCTTGTCCTTGCTCCGAAAACCGGAACCTTGTGATTGTGTCGAGACGCCATCAGATCCACATCTGGAAGACCCTACCTTTCCACGAGGAGTTGAAACACTTCTGGATGGAGGCCCCACTCGCCGGCATGCACGTCCTGATGACTGAGAAAGTCCGCTTCCCAAATCAGGACTCCCGGAATGAATATTGCCGGTAGATGGCGTTCTGCCCACTGTAGAATCCGTGAGGCTTCCTTCATTGCCAAACAGCTTCGAGTGCCGCCTTGATGATTTATGTAAGCCACTGTGGTGGCGTTGTCCGACTGTACTTGAACAGGACGGTTCTGAATTAAATGCTGGGCCAGGTTCAACGCATTGAAGACCGCCCGCAACTCCAGAATGTTGATCGAGAGGAGAGATTCATCCTTGGTCCACCGACCCTGTAAGGAGTGCTGCTCCCGACCGCGCCCCAACCTCTTAGACTGGCATCTGTCGTCAACAGGACCCAGTTGGATATCCAGAAGGGACGGCCCCTGCACAATTGTTGGTCCTGGAGCCACCAGAGCAGTGACAGACGGACCTCCGGAGTCAATGAGATAATTTGAGACCTGATCTGGTGAGGCAGGCCGTCCCACTTGGCTAGAATCAGCTTCTGGAGGGGGCGAGAATGGAATTGAGCATACTCCACCATGTCGAATGCTGACACCATGAGGCCCAGCACCTGCATCGCCGAATGTATCGACACTTGCGGACGAGAAAGGAAGCAACGAAACCTGTCCTGAAGCTTCAGGACTTTCTCCTGAGACAAGAACAACCTCTGGTTGTGAGTGTCCAACAGCGCTCCCAGGTGCACCATGCTCTGAGCAGGGAGCAGGGAGGATTTCTTCCAGTTGATGAGCCACCCGTGGGCTTGTAGAAACCGGACCGTCATATCCAGATGACACAGGAGAAGATCTGGGGAATTTGCCAGGATTAACAAGTCGTCCAGATACGGCAGCATCCTGACCTCTTGACGGCGGAGTACCACCGTCATCACCGCCATAACTTTGGTGAAGACTCGCAGAGCCGTTGTTAAACCAAAAGGTAACGCCCGAAACTGGTAATGGATGTTGTCAATAGCAAACCTCAGGTATTGCTGATGTGACACTGCTATAGTATTATGCAGGTAAGCATCCTGTATGTCCAAGGAGACCATGTAGTCCCCAGGTTCCAAGGCCAGAACTATAGAAAGAAGGGTTTCCATACGGAACTTGGAAATCTTCACAAACCTGTTCAATGCCTTGAGGGTGAGAATGGGCCGGGAGGACCCATTCGGTTTCGGGACTAGAAACAGCGGAGAATAGTACCCCCGGCCCCACTGAGCAAGAGGCACCTGTACTACGACTCCTGTATCCAGGAGGGTCTGTACCACAGAGTGTAGAGTTTTTGCCTTTGTCCGGTCCAAAGGGACGTCTGTCTAGTAAAATCGATGAGGGGGTCGGTTTTTGAAGGCAATGGCGTAACCTCGAGTGACGACTTCCCGTACCCAGGTCATCTGAAGTGGTCTTCAACCATTCCTGGGTATACCCTAGAAGCCGGCCCCCCACCCTGGGATCCCCCAGAGGGAGGCCCGCCCCGTCATGCGGCAGGCTTATCGGTCTTGGCAGCTGGCTGACGGGCAGCCCAGGCTCTTTTGGGCTTAGGCTTACCAGGTTTGGAAGTGCGGGCCTGCTTATGGTACGCCTGACCTTTTGCTTTACCTGAAGGACGAAAGGGGCGAAAGGACGTACCTTTAGCCTTTGACACAGAAGGAGCGGTATTAGGTAGACAGGCAGTTTTGGCAGTAGCCAAGTCAGCCACTATCTTATTTAAGTCCTCACCAAACAGAATATCTCCCTTGAAAGGTAGTACCTCCAGGGTTTTTCAAGAGTCCAGATCCACAGACCAGGATCTCAGCCACAATATCCGGCGAGCCAGGACTGACGTAGTAGAGGCCTTGGGTGCCAGGATACCGGCATCAGAAGCCACCTCTTTAATATATCGAGAAGCTGTGACAATATATGACAAGCATTGTCTAGCATGGTCAGAGGAGATTTCAACTTCTAACTCCAAGGCCCATGCTTCAATAGCCTCAGCAGCCCATGAAGCTGCAATAGTAGGCCTTTGTGCAGCACCCGTGAGGGTATAAATCGCTTTTAGACAACCCTCCACACGTTTATCCGTAGGCTCTTTCAGAGACGTGACGGTAGTGACAGGTAGAGCTGAGGAAACCACCATCCTAGCCACATGTGAGTCCACTGGAGGAGGTGTTTCCCAATTCTTAGACAGCTCTGGCGCGAGGGGATAGCGAGCCAGCATCTTCTTTTGAGGCAAAAACCTCGTACCCGGGTTTTCCCAGGGTTCCTGACGTATATCCACTAGGTGATCAGAGTGAGGTAAAACCTGTTTAACCACCTTCTGACGCTTGAACCTATCTGGTTTCTTAGGAGGCACGGATGGCTCGGGATCATCCGTAATCTGCAGAATTAACTTAATAGCCTCCAAAAGGTCAGGAACATCCACATATGAACTACCCTCCCCATCAGCCGTATCTGAGTCAGAATCTGTGGGGTCAGTGTAAGTGCCGTCCTCATCAGGCGAGGTGTCAGTGACAGCAGTGGATTGTGAGGAGACAAGCGCTCGCTTAGAGGACCTCTTGGACTTAGGCGAGCGTTGGTCAGACTTTTTAGTAGTCAAGGACTGGTTCAACTTCTTTAATTGAGCAGATAAATCGTCCGCCCACGGCGGGTTAGCTGCAGGGCCCACATACGGTTGTACCGGCATTGGGGGGTCCCATAGGGGGTGTTAGTTTATGAACTAGCGTATGCAGAAGCGTGGAAAAAGCGGCCCACGGTGGGTCAGTATGTGCCTCCGTTGCCACAGTCCCACTGGGGGGCAAGGAGCCCCCAGAACCAGAGCCCACAGCTGCTATATTCTCCTCATATGTGCCTGTGGCTTCAGCAACACCAGCAGTGTGTTCCGCCCCAGAACCGTTACCCTCAGAAGCAGACATGATATAACTTGCAGTATGAGGTAACACAGTACAATTATCAGCAGCACAATATCCCAAACCCAAACCCCTGCGCAGTGTAGTCAGCACTAGCAGAGATAAAGGAGAGATATGGTGACCAAATCACAGAGAAAAATACGTAATACAGTATATCTTTGGGAAAATCCTATATTAGATAACACCTGACGCACCAAGCCCCCTCAGGTTATAGAATACAGGGATAGCAAGTTGAATGAAAGACACGAGATGGAAAACACTCAGCTATCAAATGCACATACAGAAAATCACAGTTTGTACAATGCAGAGGTTATTACAGACAATAATACTGCACTGGACTAGCTTACACAGCTATATAACAATAGATAGAACAGTACACAGTAAGAACTGGATGTATATCACAGGGTAATTGTACTATAAAACCCTGACTAAATGCACTCTTTCTTAACTATCACTGTCTAAAAAGGCAGGTAGAATACTTAAGTGTCATGCAAAGGCACAGCGCTGACAACCAGGCGGCTTTACATAGGAGGATTTGCCCAAGCAGTCCCAGGAACAGTGAGCTGAGGGATAATGGCGCCGCAGACACTGACTGGGAGTGAGGAAAAGACAGATATGCAGCTCCAGGGCGGGAACATTTGCGGGAAATGGCGCCCTGGGGCTGGGGGAGGGGCTTCAGGTCTAAGCCTTATTCCCCTTGCTGGCAAAACCACCGGGTGCTGTGGGCGATATAAGAAGTGGTTTAGAGAGAAAACCCGACCTGCGCCCATGCCCTGGTGATCTAGTGGGATCGCCTGTACTTCCACAGTGTCCATCGCCAGCGCACGCGGCCCGCCTCCCACTGACCGCACCGGATCGCGATAAAGACCGGGTCCCGCGAACGGGACCCACTTACCACCTCCCGAAGTGCTGCCACGCGATCCTGGAGAGCCCCAGCCGTGTGTGTCTAACATGAAGAAAACCGGAGCCTCCGCTGTAGGTACCCGGCAACCAGGGCTCGGGAGTGTACAGCGCCGCTGGGGAGAGCTGGAGCTGCAGCAGTGAATGTCACAAAACATTTACCACCGCTGCTGCCCTTGAAGGCTTCACTTTTTACCTCATAAAAAGCTTTTCATAGGGCTGCTTGGAGCAGCCCCTCTGTTAAGTGCCTGCTTACTGCAGCACCAACTGACAAAACTGAGCTCCTGTGCTGGGAGGCGGGGTGATATAGGAGGCGGCGCTGTGCATTCTGGGAACAGTCAAAGATTTGAGTCTGTTGGTGCCTCGGATCAAGATCCTACTCTACACCCCATTGTCCAGACTTGTGGAGCCCAGTGTACCCCGCAGCAGAAATATAGAAAATAGGTGAGCAGCCAGACATTATGATGGAACGTCACATTTAACTGAATCTCCACCATCATGGATGGGTCAATTCAGAGTGATGCTGGGTTGCGGTGTGAGGCTGTGCACACAATCTCACACCAATCCGACAGAGCATTGGCAATGGGGATAATTCCAAGTTGATCACAGCAGGAAATTTTTTTAGCAGTTGGGCAAAACCATGTGCACTGCAGGAGGGGGGGGGGGGGGCAGACATAACATTTGCAGAGAGAGTTAGATTTGGGTGGGTTATTTTGTTTCTGTGCAGGGTAAATACTGGCTGCTTTATTTTTACACTGCAATTCAGATTGCAGATTGAACTCACCACACCCATATCTATCTCTCTCTGCACATGTTATATCTGCCTCCCCTGCAGTGCACATGGTTTTGCCCAACTGCTAACAAAGTTCCTGCTTCCTGCTGCGATCAACTCAGAATTACCCCCAATATAGCTCTGAAGTGAAATGCCCCCATAGTGTAACACTCCCTGCTTGTACGGATGCTCTCTCTACTTTGCTACTGAATCCTTTGTGCACTAATAACAAAGCACAAGTGTAACAAAACACAGAAAATGAAACCCCTCAGCACTCGCACATGAACGGTGTGCAAGCCATGTACACTCAGCAAAACCACTGTATGAGAGGGTGGCAGAAGACCTGTGATGAGATGGCACATTCTCCAGCTGTACCAGTGCCAAGTCTCTATTTACGTTTTAGAATCACGTGGCACTGCAGCTGGGTGCGGCCCATCTGACTGGTCACATCGCAGTCTCAGCATGGTGCACCATCTAAGCAGCCTGTGCACTGAAATAAATTTGATAGTTCCTTCCAATCCAGAATAAGCAACCATTCAGAGTATCCTGCTGCTTGTGGTCTGTGATTATACTGCAGCTCTCACTTCTTCCAGTTAAGTACACACAATCCTCATAGGGATTTTAGCTTCCACTGGAGACATTTACAGGAGCATGTTCCTTCATACAGATACAGCACTGCACACACATACAACACTGCCAACCACTGCTGTAAGGTAACAAAGGTAAACATGTAATGTAAAAAGCTCCAGTTGTGAAACTTGTCCTGCCACACCTATAACGTATACAGCTCATTTCTGGTCTCTTATTTCTGTGATGTGACCTTTCACCCAGTGACGCATCCAATGCTACGCTCAAGCAGACTCTCAGGGCACAGTCTCACTGAGCCACCTCTCCTGCCAGTGTCACTGAAACCATAGTCACTGGGAGGGCCCGGCATCGGAATGTGATCTGAAGCAACACCGACATCTGGGCGTGCTGTTACAAAGCAAAATCTGTATTGCCATATGACGGAATAAGCAACATAAAAAGCACTGGGTAAATAAACTACATGTTATACACCTTGTATAATAACAACAACTCTTATAGTATCAAATAATAAGGAAAACAATTACAGAGGAAAACAGTGCAGCAAGCGTTTCCACATACCAAACAGATAAGAATACTTGGATGTAGGTTTTATTAGTAGCTACAAGTATATTCACTAGTATAAAAACATCAATAATCTCACACTTTGCAATAAATAAGGCTTTGTGGCTCCCACAAGAGGGGTCTATTCATGAAGCAGTGAAAAGTGTGGAGAAGTGAGCCAGTGGAGAAGTTGCCCATGGCAACCAATCAGCAATGAAGTAACATTTATAATTTGCATACTATAAAATGATACAGAGCAGCTGATTGGTTGCCACGGGCAACTTCTCCACTCTTTTCACTGCTTCACACTTTCATTAGCAGTTGGAGCACCTTGAAAACAGAGGTCTTCAAAGACGCAGTACCCACCACCCCGTCTCGCTCCTGACGCTACAACAATCAGCATATGTTGCTCAGCTACCAGAAAAGCTCTCAGCAATGTTTGAGGTCATTTTTTGTTTTTAGTTTTCATTCTCTTTTGTAGCACAGGACAAACGGAATTGTACAGCGGTTTTATTTTTATTATTAGTGTAGCCTGTAAGCTAGAACAAACTTTCAGCAATGGTACACTGCCAGTATGCCATATCCCTGTGATAGCCAGTCATTTGGGAATGTTTCATACATTCACTGTACTTATTCATGCCATCATAACCTGCTCACACATGCAGCAAGGTGCCAACAGTGACACTCCCCAATCACCCATGTTTTAATTAATGTAGTTATGTGGAGAGCAGGAACCTGCAATGGTTATTGGCAACAGCCAATGCCAGCTACAGTACAGTACAGTGGTTCCCAAGCGTTCCAGAATCACGGCACCCTAAAGTAATTATTTGCAAGGCACCCCTAGGCTATTTTTTATTTGGGAAAAAAATATTAAATTAAGTAAATTGTGTCACCCTTAGGGTGAGTGGTGCTTCTGATTGTCCACGTTTTCTGATTGGCAGTCACTAGCACTGGTTTTGCCTATCACAATTAATTTGATTTGTTCCTGGACCACAACCCGAGATACCTCTGGAAGAGCCTTGCGGAACTCCAGGGTGCCTATGCACCCAGTTTGGGAACCACTGGTGTATACATATAATATTGCTGCCATTGATTAAGGTAAGGTGCCACATGGCACTGCAGCACTGTACAGAGAGCAACATAGAGAATTACTAACAAAGTCATACAATAGAAACAACCAAGTAAACATACGTGGAGATGTTAAAACAAATGGTAGAGAGGTCCGTGCTCACTGGGAAAAGGGTGCAGCTTGCAGTGACACTATCTTACTGTTGCTTACCCCCCTGCAATGCTCGGGAGACTTCTGTATTTCAGACAGTTCTCCAGTATCCCTGCAACAGCAGGCCACATTCCCGTTTCCTCTCCACTTTCAGCATAATGGCCCCATCCATGCAGTGAAGTGCAGGGCCAGGGTCATGAAGACGCAAATCTCACCACCACACACCCTGCACCTCCTTCCAGGAGCTCACGGAGGGAGGTTCTAAAGCTCTGTGAGTATTCCCCTAAGTGGCCCTGGATCCCTCTGATTTCAGGGTTATCTATGCCAGTGCCCCAGTAGGGTAACAGGAATTGCTGACACAACTGATTTGCTTTGTAAAAGTGTATACACACAGTGAGATATTGTCTATGCCCGATTTTGACTATGTGATTTCCCTTGAACTCCCCAAAAGCCCAGAAGCACTGATATAGTCTATACACACGGTGCGATTTTAGCTGTGCAATTTTGACTATGGCATACTTTGCACTAGATAGTCAAGACTGATTTGCCTGAAGAGTCTATTTTTTCTTGCGAAACCGATCCCGGGGGACCGCGCATCGGTATCGCAAGCTGTGTACAGACCGTGCGAGTTTCGCTATCTTTTCTTATGATTTTGACTATATAGTCAAAATAGTAAGGTTACATCGCCCCGTGTGTATGCACCTTAAGGCTTTTAGATGGCTCCACAGCTCTGGTCAAGTAGATTGACAGACACAGAACAGAGATGGATGTTTACTACATGAGAATAGGTTCTGGCATCTCCACTTAAACTACACAAATAACAAAACAGATTTCTCCACACAGCCGACACTCATAGCTCACAGAGATGGCTTTTGTGAGGCGTCATAATGGAGAACACAGTCACTGTAGCCAATACCTTTGTTTGGAAAAGTTGGAACCCTGGTTTGTCACTGTTTATCAGTGCTCTAGGTGTCTGCACTTTACTTTTTTGCTAATAGGTAGTCTGCTAACATGGGCAGTACAGATGGTATAATGGTTAACATTACAGCACTGAGGTCATGGGTTCGATTCTCATCATGGCACTCTGTGGAGTTTGTATAGTCTCCCAGTACTTGCGTGGGTTTCCTTCAAAAATCCAAAAAAATACTGGTAGGTTAACGAAAAATAAACCTACTTTGAATGTGCGTGCATGTGGTAGGGAATATAGAGTGTAAGCTCCACTGGGGCAGGGACTGATGGTGAATGGCCAAATATTCTCTGTAAAGCACTGTGGAATATGTGTGCCCTATATACATAAATAACTAATAATAATAATAATAATAATAGGTATCTTTAAGACTCCTTTGGGTTTGACTCACAATTGAAATATTGACTTTCCACATTCATAGTCTGGGGACATCTAGTGGCCACACCTGATATTGCAAGGCTTTAGGCTCCCATGCATCAGCAATCACAAAAAACTATTTGCAGATTCTGAGATTTTTCCCCAAATTTAAAAAGATTCCCCAATCCACCAATCTGCGTCCATACAGTACAGATATTTATCAGTGATTTGCAGATCATTTTCAGCAAACACAGATCTGCCAATCTTGAAAGGCTCATCAGTTTAGTGGAAACGGTCTGCAAATCTGCTGATTGTTGCCATCCACTAGCAATCTACAGGGAATACGGTCATTAGGGCGACACAGCTTAGGTCGAAAGTCACTAGGTCGACCACTGAAGGTCGATATGCATTAGGTCGACATGGTAAATAGGTTGACATGTACAGGGTCGACAGGTCAAAAGGTCGACATGAGTTTTTCAAAAAAAAATTCTTAATTTTTTGGCTTTTTTCATACTTGACGAGCCACGTGGACTACAATTGGAACGGTAACCTGTGCCGTGCGAAGCGGTAGCGGAGCGAGGCACCTTGCCCAAAGTTCGCTCACCATGTGAGGGGACACGGTGCACTAATTGGGGATCCCCGTCACTTTACGAAGAAAACGACAGCAAAAACAGTCCAAAAACGCATGTCGACCTTTTCACCTGCTGACCTAATTCCCAGGTCAACCTAGTGCATGTCGACCCAATGCCCATGGCGACCTTCAGTGGTCGACCTAATGACTGTTGACATAAGTTGGGTCGACCCAACGACCCATACCGATCTACAGCCCCAGTTGATCTATGAAATCCATCATGTTGGACAACCTGATTTAACAATCCCAATCGATTTTTGGTCTGAATCTCTGATCTGTGATCCCAGCACATTGCAGATTTATTTGCACAATCTTCTGAAAAACAGCAAATTGTCCCAGTTGATTGCTGATCTACAGTATGGGGGCCTTTTGATTAATGATCATTCAGACAGGCATAAGAAATATATACAATCCCTAAAGGATTGCAATAAAGTCTATACAAGCCAGTGGACAGGCCAGCATATGGACAGATTAAAGGGCAGTACTCACGGCCCGATGCGGGAGAGATGTGTGCTGAGCGAACCGCCAGCGGGTGAAGTGAGCGACCTGCTAGACAGGCCAATCTAGCACCAGCGATAGTGATGCGCGGGGCTGTGCATCGCTATCGCTGTTAGGGATACACACGGAGCGATCTTGCTGAAAATCTAAGCAATCTAGTCAGATTGCTTAGATTATCGCTCCGTGTGTACCCCCCTTTAGACTTGGGAGCAAAGTAAAAAAAAAAGCAACTAACTGCTCCTGGACAAACCACAGTGCATGTAGTGCAAATACTGGACAGATTTATTTTTACATTGTAATTAGATTTGAACTAGTACATGTCCCTGTCACATACAAATCTCTATGCACATTTTAACTCTCCCCCAACCGATGTGCAACATGGTTTTGCCCAGGTGCACAGGTACCTGCTTAATTTTGCTTTTCTCCCAAGCAACTGGGCAAAACTATGCTGCACTGCAGGTAGGGTAGATGTGGCATCCGGTCATTAGGTCGACCACTACTGGTAGACAAGGTCATTAGGTTGACATGGCAAAGATCGACACATGAAAACGTCGACATGAGTTTAACATTTTTTTTTTTTAAACTTTGTCATACTTTACGATTCATGTGGACTATGACTAGGAATAGTAACCTGTGCCGAGCGCAGCAGTAGCGGAGCGAGGCACATTGCCCGAAGCGCGAGGGGACATGGTGAACTAAATGGGGTTCCCGGTCAGAAAGAAAATGACACAAAAAATAAAAAAGTCATGTTGTCTTTTTTCCATGTCGACCTAATGACTGTCGACCTAGTTACTGTCGCCAATGTTCCACACCCGGTAGATGTAACAATTAGATTTGGGTGGGGTGTGTTCAGATTGAAAATCTAAATTGCAGTGTGCTACATGCAACAGCAGCCAGTATTTACCCTACACAGAAACAATATAACCCACCCAAATCTAACTCCCTCTGTACATGTTACATCTGCCCCGCCTGCAGTGCAATGTGGTTTTGCTCAGTTGCCTGCCCTTACCCTCTCTCTCTCCAGTAACACACAAATAACAACAAGTCCATCCCTTTTTCTCCCATCAAGTTTATTTATTGTCGAGAAATATGGCAAAGCAAAGGATCTCTCTCTGACTCACTCATTAGAGCAGGACAGGTGTTTGCTACCCATCCAAACCTCCCCCCCAAAGGCTTGGGACTCCTAAGCTTCTTGAGAAGCAGGTATAGAATGCTGCCCAGCTACCATGAATGTGAATTACATGCAATCAGAAAGACCAGGCAGCATTCTCTACCAGGTTAGTGCACTCCTGAGCCTTCTCGTAATAACTTTTATATTCATGACACTGCTGTCGCTATTAACGTGGGAATTTTCTGTTTGTTCTGTGGGTGTTCACCTAGTTTATTACTATTTATTGCTGTGGCATTTGGATGACCTGTAGATTAAGGCTGCTGTTTTGCAGCAGGGCAATCTAAAACATGCAGGTTTGGGGTAAGGGTTTTGTCTGCAATATTGTTTGGCATGTAAAGAGGGGCAATGTTACTTGCCATTCTTTCTTGCATGCGTAATCTTTGTTTGTATAGTGAGCCCTGGAAATGGCAGTTTTGTCTTTAAGCCAATTAGATAAGCCATAAGTAAGACATTACATCAGTATGGCAAATAAAAGTGCAGCGCTAACACTGATTCTTTTAATATTTTACTAGTTTGCTTTGTAGTGTTTATCATTTATATGTGAATAGTAGCCAAAGAATACATATAAACCAGTAGACGAGAGACACACATACATCGATCACACACATGCTGTAACTATGGTGCTAAAAAGCCTGACTCCGGGATAAATAATGGCTGTGGTGTAGGTTAATCCATATGGATTCCCTGTTCTGTACCATGTGCCTTCGGACTATGGCCCTCATTCCGAGTTGTTAGCTCGCAAGCTGCTTTTAGCAGCATTGCACACGCTAAGCCGCCGCCTACTGGGAGTGAATCTTAGCTTAGCAAAATTGCGAACGAAAGATTCGCAATATTGCGAAAACATTTCTCTGTGCAGTTTCTGAGTAGCTCGAGACTTACTCTTCCAGTGCGATCAGTTCAGTGCTTGTCGTTCCTGGTTTGACGTCACAAACACACCCAGCGTTCGCCCAGACACTCCCCTGTTTCTCCAGCCACTCCCGCGTTTTTCCCAGAAACGGTAGCGTTTTTTCACACACTCCCATAAAACGTCCAGTTTCCGCCCAAAAACACCCACTTCCTGTCAATCACACTCCGATCAGAAGAACGAAGAAAAAAACCTCGTAATGCCGTGAGTAAAATACCAAACTTCTTAGCAAATTTACTTGGCGCAGTCGCAGTGCGAACATTGCGCATGCGCAATTAGCGGAAAAACGCTGCGATGCGAAGAAAATTACCGAGCGAACAACTCGGAATGAGGGCCTATAATGTACAGTGGGATTTGCCACCTAGAATTTACAATTTGGTGGTACAGCTATCAAAATGGACCACAGTGACCAAAAACGGACTAGTCTGTGTCCTGGCAGGCACATGGTGTTCTTGGGCCTAACAGTGGACACATAAACACAGAAGATTTGTTTGCCAGAGTGCAAGATCTTAACTATTCAAAAGAAAGTGAAGACTCTCAAAATCTAGGAAACCATTTGTTCTTCTCTGCATAAATGTGATGAGGAAAATGGTCTCCATATTGGAGGCAGTGAGGTGCACCTTTTCTCTTGGGTGCTTTCTAATTACATTTTGGGGGAAAAATAAGAATTTACTCACCGGTAATTCTATTTCTCGTAGTCCGTAGTGGATGCTGGGTACTCCGTAAGGACCATGGGGAATAGACGGGCTCCGCAGGAGACTGGGCACTCTAAAAGAAAGATTAGGTACTATCTGGTGTGCACTGGCTCCTCCCTCTATGCCCCTCCTCCAGACCTCAGTTAGGGAAACTGTGCCCGGAAGAGCTGACACTACAAGGAAAGGATTTGGAATCCAGGGTAAGACTCATACCAGCCACACCAATCACACCGCACAACTTGTGATAACTATACCCAGTTCACAGTATGAACAACAAATGAGCCTCATTAACAGATGGCTCATACCAAAACCCTTTAGTTAAGCAATAACTATATACACGTATTGCAGAGAGTCCGCACTTGGGACGGGCTCCCAGCATCCACTACGGACTACGAGAAATAGAATTACCGGTGAGTAAATTCTTATTTTCTCTGACGTCCTAGTGGATGCTGGGTACTCCGTAAGGACCATGGGGATTATACCAAAGCTCCAAAACGGGCGGGAGAGTGCGGATGACTCTGCAGCACCGCATGAGCAAACTCAAGGTCCTCCTCAGCCAGGGTATCAAACTTGTAGAATTTTGCAAACGTGTTTTACCCCGACCAGGTAGCAGCTCGGCAAAGTTGTAATGCCGAGACCCCTTGGGCAGCCACCCAAGAAGAGCCCCCTTCCCCGTGGAATGGGTTTTTACTGATTTAGGATGCGGCAGTCCAGCCGCAGAATGTGCAAGTTGAATCGTGCTACAGATCCAGCGAGCAATAGATTGCTTAGAAGCAGGAGCACCCAGCTTGTTGGGTGCATGCAGGATAACAGCGAGTCAGTATTTCTGACTCTAGCCGTCCTGGAAACATAGATTTTCAGGGCCCGGACTACATCCAGCAACTTGGAGGCCTCCAAGTCCCGAGTAGCCGCAGGCACCACAATAGGTTGGTTCAAATGAAACGCTGATACCACCTTAGGGAGAAATTGGGGACGAGTCCTCAATTCAGCCCTGTCCATATGGAAGATCAGATAAGGGCTTTCACATGACAAAGCCGCCAATTCTGACACACGCCTAGCCGAAGCCAAGGCCAAATATATATATATATATATATATATATATATATATATATGACCACTTTCCACGTGAGATACTTCAACTCCACGTTCTGAAGTGGCTCAAAACAATGTGATTTTAGGAAATCCAACACTACGTTGAGATCCCAAGGTGCCACTGGAGGCACAAAAGGGGGCTGAATATGCAGCACTCCCTTAACAACGTCTGAACTTCAGGCAGCGTCTTTCCTAGCCTTTAACAGCGTAGGAATCACTTCATCTGGAACGCCCTTTTCCGTTAGGATCCAGCGTTCAACCGCCAAGCCTTCAAACGCAGCCGCGGTAAGTCTTGGAACAGACAGGGCCCCTGCAGTAACAGGTCCTGTCTGAGAGACAGAGGCCATGGGTCCTCCGAGATCATTTTTTGTAGTTCTGGGTACCAAGTTCTTCTTGGCCAATCCGGAACTACGAGTATAGTTCTTACTCCTCTTTTACTTACTATCCTCAGTACCTTGGGTATGAGAGGAAGAGGAGGGAACACATCAACCAACTGGTACACCCACTGTGTCACTAGTGCGTCCACAGCTATCGCCTGAGGGTCTCTTGACCTGACGCAATATTTTTTTAGCTTTTTTGTTGAGGCGGGATGCCATCATGTCCACCTGTGGCCGTTCCCAACGGTTCACAATCTGCGTGAAGACTTCTGGATGAAGTCCCCACTCTCCCGGGTGGAGGTCGTGCCTGCTGAGGAAGTCTGCTTCCTAGTTTTCCACACCCGGAATGAACACTGCTGACAGTGTTAGCACGTGATACTACGCCCATCGGAGAATCCTTGTGGCTTCTGCCAACGCCATCCTGCTTCTTGTGCCGCCTTGTCGGTTTACATGGGCGACAGCCGTGATGTTGTCTGACTGAATCAGCACCGGCTGGTTTTGAAGCAGGGGTTCTGCTTGCCTTAGGGCATTGTAAATGGCCCTTAGGTCCAGAATATTTATGTGTAGGGAAGTCTTCTGACTCGACCATTGTCCTTGGAAATTTCTTCCCTGAGTGACTGCTCCCCAACCTCGGAGGCTTGCATCCGTGGTCACCAGGACCCAGTCCTGAATGCCGAATCTGCGGCCCTCGAGAAGATGAGCACTCTGCAGCCACCACAGCAGAGACACCCTGGCCCTCGGGGACAGGGTGATCAGCCGATGCATCTGAAGATGCGATCCTCACTTGTCTAACAGGTCCCACTGAAAGTTCCTTGCATGGAACCTGCCAAAGGGAATTGCTTCGTAAGAAGCTACCATCTTTTCCAGGACTCGCGTGCAATGATGCACCGACACCTGTTTTGGTTTCAGGAGGTCTCTGACCAGAGATGACAACTCCTTGGCCTTCTCCTCCGGGAGAAACACCTTCTTCTGTTCTGTGTCCAGAAACATTCCCAAGAACAGCAGACGCGTCGTAGGAACCAGCTGCGACTTTGGGATATTCAGAATCCCGCCGTGCTGTTGTAGCACTTCCTGAGATAGTGCTACTCCGATCAACGACTGCTCCTTGGACCTCGCCTTTATAAGGAGATCGTCCAAGTACGGGATAATTATAACTCCCTTCTTTCGAAGGAGTATCATCATTTTTGGCCATTACCTTGGAACACACCCTCGGTGCCGTGGACAGACCAAACGGCAACGTCCGGAATTGGTAATGGCAGTTCTGTACCACAACCTTGAGGTACTCCTGGTGAGGTGGGTAAATGGGGACATGTAGGTAAGCATCCATGATGTCCAGTGATACCATGTAATCCCCCTCTTCCAGGCTTGCAATAACCGCCCTGAGCGATTCCATTTTGAACTTGAACTTCCTTATATAAGTGTTCAAGGATTTAAAATTTAGAATGGGTCTCACCGAACCGTCTGGTTTCGGTACCACAAACATTGTGGAATAGTAACCCCGTCCCTGTTGAAGGAGGGGAACTTGTATTATCACCTGCTGGAGGTACAGCTTGTGAATTGCCGCCAGTACTACCTCCCTGTCTCGGGGAGTAGCTGGCAAGGCTGATTTGAGGTAACGGCGAGGGGGAGACGCCTCGAATTCCAGCTTGTATCCCTGAGATACCACTTGTAGAACCCAGAGATCCACCTGTGAGCGAACCCACTGGTCGCTGAAGTTCCGGAGACGCGCCCCCACCGCACCTGGCTCCGTCTGTGGAGCCCCAGCGTCATGCGGTGGACGTAGTAGAAGCAGGGGAGGATTTTTGTTCCTGGGAACTGGCTGTCTGGTGCAGCTTTTTCCCTCTCCCCCTGCCTCTGGGCAGAAAGGAAGCACCTTTGATCCGCTTGCCTTTCTGAGGCCGAAAGGACTGTACCTGATAGTACGGTGCTTTCTTAGGTTGTGAGGGAGCCTGAGGTAAAAATGTCGATTTCCCAGCTGTTGCTGTGGATACGAGGTCCGAGAGACCATCCCCAAACAATTCCTCACCCTTATAAGGCAAAACCTCCAAGTGCCTTTTAGAATCAGCATCACCTGTCCACTGCCGGGTCCATAATACCCTCCTGGCAGAAATGGACATTGCATTAATTCTAGATGCCAGCCGGCAAATATCCCTCTGTGCATCCCTCATATATAAGACGACGTCTTTAATATGCTCTATGGTTAGCAAAATAGTATCCCTGTCGAGGGTATCAATATTATCTGACAGGGTATCAGACCACGCTGCAGCAGCACTACACATCCATGCTGAAGCAATTGCAGGTCTCAGTATAGTACCTCAGTGTGTATATACAGACTTCAGGATAGCCTCCTGCTTTCTATCAGCAGGCTCCTTCAAGGCGGCCGTATCCTGAGACGGCAGTGCCACCTTTTTTGACAAGCGTGTGAGCGCCTTATCCACCCTAGGAGATATCTCCCAACGTGACCTATCCTCTGGCGGGAAAGGGTACGCCATCAGTAACTTTTTAGAAATTACCAGTTTCTTATCGGGGGAACCCCACGCTTCTTCACACACTTCATTCAACTCATCTGATGGGGGAAAAAACACTGGCTGCTTTTTCTCCCCAAACATAATACCCTTTTTAGTGGTACCTGGGTTAATGTCAGAAATGTGCAACACATTTTTTATTGCCGTAATCATGCAACGTATGCCCCTTGTGGATTGTGTATATGTCTCATCCTTGTCGACACTGGAGTCAGACTCCGTGTCGACATCTGTGTCTGCCATCTGAGGTAGCGGGCGTTTTTGAGCCCCTGATAGCCTTTGAGACGCCTGGGCAGGCACTTGCTGAGAAGCCGGCTGTCCCACGGCTGTTACGTCATCCAGTCTTTTATGTAAGGAGTTGACACTGTCGGTTAATACCTTCCACATATCCATCTACTCTGGTGTCGACCCCGCAGGGGGTGACATCACATTTATCGGCACCTGCTCCGCCTCCACATAAGCCTCCTCATCAAACATGTCGACACAGCCGTACCGACACACTGCACACACACACAGGGAATGCTCTGACTGAGGACAGGACCCCACAAAGTCCTTTGGGGAGACAGAGAGAGAGTATGCCAGCACACACCACAGCGCTATATAAACAGGGATTTACACTACACAAAGTGATTTTCCCTATAGCAGCTATAATACACAGTTTTGCGCCTAAATATAGTGCCCCCCTCTCTTTTTTTTTACCCTATTGAGCCTGAAAACTGCAGGGGAGAGCCTGGGAGCGTCCTTCCAGCGGAGCTGTGAAGAGAAAATGGCGCCAGTGTGCTGAGGGAGATAGCCCCGCCCTTTTTTCGGCGGGCTTCTCCCGCTCTTTATATTAATATTATGGCAGGTGATTTTTACACATATATAGTTTATTAGACTATATTATGTGTTTTTTGCCATTTTAAGGTAATCTAATTGCAGCCCAGGGCGCCCCCCCCAGCGCCCTGCACCCATCAGTGACCGGAGTATGTGGTGTGCATGGGGAGCAATGGCGCACAGCTGCAGTGCTGTGCGCTACCTTAATGAAGACCGGAGTCTTCAGCCGCCGATTTCCAGGACGTTCTTCTTGCTTCTGGCTCTGCAAGGGGGACGGCAGCGCGGCTCCGGGACCGGACGACCGAGGCTGGGCCTGTGTTCGATCCCTCTGGAACTAATGGTGTCCAGTAGCCTAGAAGCCCAAGCTAGCTGCAAGCAGGTAGGTTCGCTTCTCTCCCCTAAGTCCCTCGTAGCAGTGAGTCTGTTGCCAGCAGATCTCACTGAAAATAAAAAACCTAATAAATACTTTCTTTTCTAGGAGCTCAGGAGAGCCCCTAGTGTGCAACCAGCTCGAGCCGGGCACATTCTAACTAACTGAGGCCTGGAGGAGGGGCATAGAGGGAGGAGCCAGTGCACACCAGATAGTACCTAATCTTTCTTTTAGAGTGCCCAGTCTCCTGCGGAGCCGTCTATTCCCCATGGTCCTTACGGAGTACCCAGCATCCACTAGGACGTCAGAGAAAGCCCAGCTCAATAATTTGGTTGGCGTCTGGGATCATCAGTCTGTCTTCACCAACCATAGAAGAGACAAAATGGTCTGGTTAGGTGTAAAGGCCCGTACACACTGGCCGATATATCGGCTGTTCTCTTGAACGGCCGATATATCGCGGGTTCGTCATTCACAGACGTATTGCGTCGGCCCCGCAGCACAGCCGACGGCCAATATATCTACCGATATATTGGCGCGTCGCTGTGTGTGTACGGGGCGGTCGGCCGACCGCCCGTACACATGCTGTGGCGGCCGGCGGTGATTGACAGCTGAACTGGGCGGGCGTGTGTACACGCCCGCCCAGTTCATGACGTCAGTCCCCGACGGATTGGGCAGTGTGTATGCACAGCACACTGGCCGATCCGTCCATAGATATATCTGCAGATCAATTGATCTGCAAATATATCTGTCCAGTGTGTACCCACCTTAAGACTGTTAATGGTCTTACACCTAACCAGACCGTTACCCCTACCATCTATTTTGAATGCAGAAGCTAGACGAATGCATATCACATAATCTAATACAAAAATCATTGTTATGGTAGACTTACAGTTGATAACTATTTCTCCTAAGTTCACAGGATCCACAGGATAACATTGGGAGATGAGGTAGCGACAGCGGATTGGCACCAAACGATCAAAGCTTTCGGCCTCCCAGAATGCAATGGGTCCGTCCCTATATCCCCGCCTCCTGGCTCAGGCAAATCAGTTGTTTTCCAAAGATCACGGCAGAAGCATCTTAGAGAGCCCTAATCGGGCAAGAATACCAGACACGCACACCCTTCCGTACAAGAAGGAAGAGGTTAGTGAGTGAAAGGATCCTCAAATCAGGTGCATCAGGATGGGATCCCTGTGAATCCTGTGAACTTAGTTATCAACAGTAAGTCTACCATAACGATTAATTCTACTGCAGGGTCCACAGGTGAAATCCGTAGAGAATGAAGAGAGTGTCTGTTTATCTGATGGCACTGGTACGATCCACATAGATCCTTAAAGCACAGACTATGTCCAACAATGCATCTCCCGCAGAAAGGTCCGGCCTTGGAAGGCGGGGACTACAATATATTTGTTAAGGTGGAATTTAGACACCACCTTAGGAAGATACCCAGAATTGGTTCTGAGAACCGCTCTATCTGGATAAAAAAAAAAAATCAGAAAAGAAGGGCGACATAACAATACTCCTAAATCTGAAACTCTTCTAGCTGAAACAATAGCCAGTAGAAAGAGAACTTTAGCTGTCAACCATTTAAGATCTACTCATTTTAGTGGTTCAAATGGGGCAACTTGAAGGGCCTTAAGTTTAGTCGTAAAGTCCCAAGGCACTGTATGAGGAACAAAATGAGGTTGAATTTGCAGCATTCCCTGGAAAAAAGTGCGCACATCCTGTAGGTTAGCAATTTTCTTTTGGAACCATTCAGTCAATGCTGACACTTGCACTCTCAAGGAAGCCACCCTTAGACCTTTGTCCACTTCTGCCTGAAGGAAAGCTAGGACTCTGGAAACTCTGATAAATGCGAGCTGTGGAAGGTTTCCTTGCTTTGAGCATTGTTTGAATTACCTGTTGTGAGAATCCTCTTGCTTTCAGGATGGAAGTCTTAAGATGCTTGTGATAGCAAGGATCCTGAGACAGTAGATCTGGACATTGAGGGAGTAGGAATGGAACATCCATCGACAGCCTCTGCAGATCTGTGTCTTCTGGGCCAAGCCGGAGCTATTAGTATCACAGCGTCCCTTCCTTGTTTTGCCTTTCGCATTACCCTGGGTAACAGGGCGATTGGTGGAAACACATAGGCCAGATGAAAGTCCCATCTCACTGACAGGGCATCCACAAAGATCGCTTTGGGATCCTTTGTTCTTGATCCGTATGTGGGAACTTTGTTGTTCTGACGGGACGCCATGAGATCTATCTCTGGTAACCCCCACTTGTCTACCAGAACTTGGAAGACCTCGGGGTGTAAAGACCATTCGTTTGCATGAATGGCTTGTCGACTGAGAAAATCCGCTTCCCAGTTTAGGACAGCCGGAATGAGCACTGCGGACAAGGCTGGATGATAAAGTTCTGCCCACTTTAACGTGCAACTTACCTCCTTCATTGCGTTTTGGCTGAGAGTTCCTCCCTGATGGTTGAGGTATGCTACTGCCGTTGCATTGTCTGAGCGGATTTGGACTGGATTCCCCTGAAGGATGTCCTTTGCCTGAATAAGTGCCATATATACCTGAAGTTCCAATATATTTATTGGCAGGCAGCTTTCTTCCTTGGTCCATTGCCCCTGGAAGCAAATCCTTCCTAACACCACTCCCCAGCCTTAAAGGCTGGCATCCATTGTTAGAATTTCCCAATCTGATATCCAAAAGGGTCTCCCTTTGTCCAGATGGGATGTCTGTAGCTACCAGGCTAATGACTTCCTTATGTCCAGAGGAAGGACCATAGTCTGCGTTTTTATGATCTGATGAAAACCATTCCATTTGGAAAGGATCAGACGTTGCAGAGGCCTCAAGTGAAACGGAGCATACTCCACCATGTCGAAAGACGACACCATCAACATTGCTGCGTGAATGGATAGATTTTGACTGTGTAGCAGCTCCTGAATCCTTGACTGAATTTTTGATATTTTGTTCAGAGGTAAAATTACTCTCTGTAGACCCGAATCCAATACAACCCCCAAGTGAGTCATCCATTGTGACGGAACCAGGGATGTCTTTGCCCAAGTTATGAGCCACCCATGTCTCTGCAAACAAGCTATTGTCTGTAGCAGGTGACACTGAAACAATTCCTGAGATTGTACCAGGATTAATAAATCGTCGAGGTATGGAAAATAGGATTTTAATTACCTACCAGTAAATCCTTTTCTCGTAATCTGTAGAGGATGCTGGGGTCCACATTAGTACCATGGGGTATAGACGGGTCCACCAGGAGCCATTGGCACTTTAAGAGTTTGAGAGTGTGGGCTGGCTCCTTCCTCTATGCCACTCCTACCAGACTCAGTCTAGAAACTGTGCCCAGGAGACGGACATCTTCGAGAGAAGGATTTTACACAGATAGTGGCGAGATTCACTCAGCTCACACACAAGGCAAACCAAGCTAACTAGCTTGAAACATCAGCAACAGCTTAACAAGATTACTTATCAAGTAACAAAACAGTACTTAACCTAGAACTAAGCAGTACTGAACTAAATAACCACTGCAGGATCACGAAGCGGACGCCCAGCATCCTCTACGGACTACGAGAAAAGGATTTACCGGTAGGAAATTAAAATCCTATTTTCTCTTACGTCCTAGAGGATGCTGGTGTCCACATTAGTACCATTGGGATGCACCAAAGCTCCCAGAACGGGATGGAGAGCGCGGAGGCTCCTGCAGAACCAATTGACCAAACTTAAGGTCCTCAGAGGCCAAAGTATCGAACTTGTAGAACTTTGAGAACGTGTTCGACCCCGACCAAGTAGCTGCTCGGCAGAGTTGTAAGGCAGAGACACCCCGGTCAGCCGCCCAGGAAGAACCCACCTTATGAGTAGAGTGGGCCTGAACAGACGTAGGACACGGCAAGCCTGCCGTAGAATACGCATGCTGGATAGTGAACTTGAACCACTGACAGATCGTCTGCTTAGAAGCAGGACACACAATTTTCTTGGGATCATACAGGACAAACAGAGAGTCCGATTTTCTGTGACGAGCAGTCCTCCTCACATATATTTTTAGAGCCCGTACAACATCTAAGGACTTTGATGAAATTGCAACTGGCACCACAATAGGTTGGTTGATATGAAATGCCGACACAACCTTCGGAAGAAACTGCTGACGTATCCGAAGCTCAGCTCTGTCTTCATGGAAGATCAAGTATGGGCTTTTACAAGACAAAGCCCCCAACTCCGACACACGTCTAGCAGAAGCTAAGGCCAACAAAGTGACAGCCTTCCACATGAGAAACTTGACCTCAACCTCCTGTACAGGCTCAAACCAGTCCAACTGGAGGAACTGCAACACCACGTTAAGATCCCAAGGCGCCGTAGGCAGTACAAAGGGAGGTTGGATGTGCAGAACTCCCTTCAAAAAAGTCTGAACCTCAGGGGCAGCCAACTGTTTCTGGAAGAAAATGGATAGTGCCGAAATTTGGACCTTTATGGATCCTAACCTCAGGCCCATATCCACACCTGCTTGCAGGAAGAGGAGAAAACGTCCCAGTTGAAACTCCACCGCAGGAAACTTCTTGGGCTCACGCCAAGATACATATTTTTTCCCAAATACGATGGTAATGTTTTGACGTTACTCCTTTCCTAGCCTGTATCAGGGTAGGAATAACCTTGTTCGAAATGCCCTTCCGAGCTAGTATCTGGCGTTCAACCTTCATGCGTTCAAACATAGCTGTGGTAAGTCTTGATAGGCGAATGGCCCCTGCTGCAGCAGGTCCTCCCAAAGTGTTTTTCTGCCCAGAGGATGATTCTTGTCACCTCCGACATTGCAGGTCTGCTCTTCGTTCCGCCCTGTCTGTTTATGTAAGCTACTGTCGTTACATTGTCCGACTGCACTTGAATGGCCCGATTTCTCAGAAGATGGGCCGCTTGGAGAAGACCGTTGTAGACGGCTCTTAGCTACAGAATGTTTATCGGCAGGCCGGCTTCCAGACTTGACCACCTTCCTTGGAAAGTTCCCCTTGAGTGACTGCGCCCCAGCCCCGGAGACTTGCATCCGTGGTTAGAAGGACCCAGTCCTGAATCCCGAACCTGCGGCCCTCCAGAAGGTGAGGTAATTGCAGCCACCAGAGGAGTGAAATCCTGGCCTTTGGCGACAGACGTATTCTCTGGTGCATGTTTAGATGGGATCCCAACCACCTGTCCAGGAGATCCAGTTGGAAGGACCGAGCGTGAAACCTCCCGTACTGCAGAGCCACGCAAGAGGCCACCATCTTCCCCAGAAGGCGAATGCTCTGATGAACCGACACCCGGTCTGGCTTCAGGACATCCCACACCATTGTTTGTAACACCAACGCTTTTTCCTCTGGAAGAAACACCCTCTGCACTTCCGTGTCGAGGATCATTCCCAGAAAGGACAACCTCCTGGTTGGTTCCAAATGTGATTTTGGAAGATTCAGGATCCAACCATGTTCCCTGAGAAGCTGGGTCGTGAGAGCTATGGACCGTAACAGCTTCTCCTTGGACAATGCTTTTATCAGCAGATCGTCCAGATATGGAATTATGTTCACCCCATGTCTGCGGAGGAGAACCATGATTTCCGCCATCACCTTGGTGCATGCCCTCGGTGCTGTGGAGAGGCCAAATGGCAGGGCCTGGAACTGAAAGTGACAGTCCAACAGTGCGAATCTTAGATAAGTTGGATGCGGCAGCCAAATCGGAATGTGGAGGTACACATCCTTGATATCCAGGGATACCAGGAATTCCCCCTCCTTCAGACCTGATATCACTGCCCTTAGAGACTCCATTTTGAACTTGAACTCCCTCACAAAGGGATTTAGTGATTTTAAGTTCAGAATGGGCCTGACCGAACCATCCGGTTTCGGTACCACGAAAAGGTTCGAATAGTAACCTTTGTTTTGCAACTGGGGAGGAACTGGTACAATAACCTGTGCCTCCACCAGCTTCTGGATGGCTCCCTGTAGGGTAGCCCTGTCTGCCGGCAAAGCTGGCAAGCCTGATTTGAAGAACCGGTGAAGAGGGAGATCTTGAAATTCCAGCTGGTACCCCTGGGACACAATATCGAGGACCCAGGGATCCAGGCCGGACGACACCCAGACGTGACTGAAATGTCTGAGTCTCGCCCCCACCGGCCCTACCTCCAGGCCGCGTTGTCCACTGTCATGTTGACGGGTGTGGTATTGAAAGTCGACAGTAACTAGGTCGACAATGTCTAGGTCGACCACTATTGGTCGACAGTAACTAGGTCGACAGGGTGTCTAGGTCGACAGGGTCTTTAGGTCGACATGTTCTAGGTCGACAGGTCAAAAGGTCGACATGAGTTTTTAATGTTATTTTGGTGTCGTTTTCTTCGTAGAGTGACGGGGAACCCCAATTAGTGCACCGCTTCGCTCGCCATGCTTCGGGCATGGTGCCTTCGCTCCGCTACCGCTTCGCTCGGCACAGATTACCGTTCCAATCGTAGTCCACGTGGATCGTTAAGTATGAAAAGGTTCAAAAAAAGAAAAAAATTGTGAAAAACGCATGTCGACCTTTTGACCTGTCGACCTAGAATATGTCGACCTAGACACCCTGTCGACCTAGTTACTGTCGACTAATAGTGGTCGACCTAGACATTGTCGACCTAGTTACTGTCGACTTTAAGTCCGGATCCCCATGTTGACGACAGCAGCAGGTTTCTTGGATTTTGGCCGACCTCCTCTAAAGAAGGTGTTGGGCGGTTTGGCCTTTGTTTTAGTAGCACGAAAGGACTGTGATGCCGCTGAAGTAAAAGGTTTCTTCAAAGCAGGTGCAGCTGAGGGAAGAAAAGGTGACTTGCCCACCAAAGCAGTGGAGATCAACGCATCCAACGCTTCCCCAAAGAGAGCCTGACCTGTGTAGGGTAGGGTTTCCACACCTCTCCTGGATTCCACGTCGGCAGACCACTGGCGCAGCCACAGTCCTCGACGAGCTGAGACAGACATGGGAGAAATTCCTGCAGCCATTGAACCCATGTCCTTCATAGATTCCACCATAAACCCTGCAGAATCCTGAATGTTACGTAAAAACAATTCTACGTCACTTTTATCCATAGTATCCAAATCCTCAAGTAACGTGCCTGATCACTTTACTATACCTTTGGAAATCCATGCACAGGCAATAGTAGGCCGTAGTATCGCCCCTGAAGCCGTGCATATGGATTTGAGCGTTGTATCAATTTTGTGATTAGGCGGTAGATCCTGGAACAGGTAAAACCACCTTTTTTGAGAGTCTGGATACAGACGCATCCACTATAGGTGGGTTTTCCCATTTTTTCCTATCCTCCTCAGGGAAGGGAAAAGCAACCAGAACCCTTCTAGGAATCTGGAATTTTTTCTCAGGGTTTTCCCATGCTTTCTCAAATATAGCATTTAATTCTTTGGATGCAGGGAAGGTTAGCGAGGCTTTGTTATTGTCAGTGAAGTAAGCCTCCTCAGCCTGCTCCGGTGTAGTATCTGCAATATTCAACACATCCCTTATAGCCTCAATCATCAACTGCACCCATTTAGCAAGAGATGTGGCCCCCCTAAGCACATCCCCATCACCGTCTGCCGTGTCAGATTCGGTATCCGTGTCATCCTGCATAATCTGTGCAAGAGCACGTTTATGAGACCCTACTGAGGGGGGGCCTGAGGTAACAGAAATGGACCAAACTGCCATAGAGTTCTGTAAAACCTGAGTTGCAGATTCATTCTGTGCAACCCTAGTAGAGATCTGAGAAATCATGGATTTGATAGAGGATAACCATTCCGGCTCCCTTGCTGGTATCTGTGCTAAAACAGTGCAATCCTGATTACATGGAATGGGATCATCCTGAAAGGACATTTCCTCTGCAGCATATGACACAGAGTCCCTGGACATACTGTAGCTTAATGGAGACCACAGACACTCCACACAGGGGAGGACAGACAGAGTTTCACCCCCAAGAATGGCAAGAGAGACACAGAGATTGGTACCAACCCACACACAGCGCTTTCCAGGTATAGGGAGACTCTAAACCAGCGCTGACTGTGTACCTTAATAGGTTACACAGTCTTACACAGCCTCCCCCCCCCCCCTTCTACAACCCCCTGGTACCGTGAGAGATAGCTGGAGTTGCTCTGGAGGGACTGCACATCACTGACAGCGTTTCTGCAGGCAGGAAAATGGCGCTGAACGCTGCTGGGTCCGCTCAGAGGAGAAGCTCCGCCCCCTTAATGGCGCTGTCTTCCCGCTCTTTATAGGATTATACTGGCCTGAGGATTTATGCTGGCAGAGATCCTGGGACCCCGACAGGCTTGAAAGGTCAGTGTAAGGTGTAGGCGCTGGCTCAGGGCGCCCCTCACAGCGCCGCACTATGTACTGCTAAGCCCCGGAGCGCAGTTATTACTGCGCGCCATACCCTGTTGCCGCCATCTTCACACCAGCTCCCCGCTTGCTTGGGGGGGCGGTGACTCACTCGCCACCGATCTTCTGGCTCTGTAAGGGGGTGGCAGCATGCTGCCGGGGTGAGCAATCCCCTGTGGCGGGGAACGTTCGATCTCCTCAGGAGCTCAGTGTCCTGTCAGCGGAGATAGTGGCTCAGACCCCTCAGGGCGGACACTACTATCCCCCTTAGTCCCACGAAGCAGGGAGGCTGTTGCCAGCAGCCTCCCTGTAAAATAAAAAAACTCTAAAATAAACTTTTACTAAAGAAGCTCTGTAGAGCTCCCCTAGCTGTGACCGGCTCCTCCAGGCACATTTTCTAAACTGAGTCTGGTAGGAGGGGCATAAAGGGAGGAGCCAGCCCACACTCTCAGACTCTTAAAGTGCCAATGGCTCCTGGTGGACCTGTCTATACCCCATGGTACTAATATGGACCCCAGCATCCTCTAGGACGTACGAGAAAAATTCTTATCCCCTGTTGATGGAGATAAGATGCCATAATTTTGGTGAATACTCTGGGAGCTATGGCCAGTACAAACGGTAGGGCCCGAAACTGAAAATGTTGCTGGAGAATAGCAAACCTAATATAGTGCTGATGGGACAGTGCTATAGGAACATGAAGGTAATCATCCTGGATATCCAGAGATACCATAAAATCCTCCGGCTCCATGGCCGAAATAATGGAACTTAAAGACTCCATATGAAACCGAGGCACCCAAATGTAGTTGTTCAGCACTTTGAGATGGGGTATGGGCCAGAACGACCCATTTGGCTTCTGGACTAGAGACAGGTTGGAATAAAAACCTTGTCCTTGATGAACTGGAATTATCACTCCTGACTGAAACAACTTCTGAACTGCCTCTTGCAAAGCCCAGGCCTTCATTTCCACTGAAGATGGGCTGGTACAAAAAAAAAAACCTTTGAGGAGGGTGTTTCTTGAAAGCAAACGCATAACCGTGAAATACCGCTTCTTGCACCCAGGCATCTGTGGTGGACTGCTGCCGCATCTGTGCAAAATGAAGAAGTCAGCCTCCCACCCTGGGGTCCCAGGTGGAGGCCCGCACCATCAGACTGATGGCTTATCTTCTGATTTGGAAGCCGGCCCTCTGGTTGCCCAATGCTTTTTAGTCTTACCAGACTTGTCAGATTGAGACTGTTTGCCATAACCCTTTCCTTTTTCTTGAGTCTGAAAGGACCGAAAAGCTGGAAATCTAGGTTTAGATTTGTATGTGGAAGGAAACTTCACTTTCTTGGAGTCTGCTTCTGACTCCAAAATACTGTTTAATTCTTTACCAAAAAGATTATCTCCAGTAAAAGGCAAAGACTCCAGAACCTTTTTGGATTCTGAGTCAGCTTTCCATGTATATATCCAAACCGTTCTGCGAGCTGCTACTGCCTTAGAGGCAATTGTACCCATAGCCAAGGCTGCTTCTTCCATAAAAATAGCAGCCTGTTTGACATGTGCAATATGGGATTTTTGCTCTCTAGATGCCATTGAAAGATCATCCTCCAATGCATCAGCCCAGGCTGCCACTGCTTTTGCCATCCAGGCTGAAGCCATGGCTGGTCTTATGATTGCCCCAGACAAAGAAAATGATTTTTTAGAAAACCATCTATTTTCCCATTTATGGTATAATTTAGTGATGTTGAAGGCAGACGTAATGTAGATTTTCGCACCAATCGAATGACATGCGTATCTACTTTGTGAGCCATCTCCCTTTTTAAACAGTCCCCAGACGGAAGAGGATAATTGGAATTCCATTTCTTTTGAATTCTAAACTTCTTACTGGGTGTAACCCAAGCCTCTTGCATAATTTCCATCAGCTGTTCTGACCCAGGAAACTCAGTCCTAACTGTTTTGGGACGTTTAAACACAGGTGCCTTAGATTTTACCAAAGGCTCTGCTGCCTCCTCTAAGAATAGAATGGCTTACATAGCACTAATTAGCTCAGGTATGTCTACTGAGCTGAGGCCTTCATCTTCGTCTCTGTTTGCAGACCCGGAGTGCGAGGAGTCTTCATCCTCTGATGAGTCCTCATCCGAAACATGTGTAGACTGTGAAGATGTTGTTTTATGTCTGTCACAACGCTGCCGGGCAATTCCACAAATATGCCAATTTGAGAATTACCACATGCGGCGTGGGGGTCACTATTGACACACGGGATTACATAAATACTTCAGCTGCCACCAGCAAGAGCAAATTAGCGTATAAACGCAAGGTAGCCTTCGCTTCTACCTGTCACACACACACTGCAATACTTAGAAAAGTAGGTAGACGTGAGCAACACGGGCCCTGAGTTCATAAGAATCCCAGAATCAAAACTAAAATTTGATTTTTACATTTCAAGAATACTTCAGAGCTTTAGTAACACAAAGGTTACAAAGATTATTAAGAATATTTTAAAAACACACACAGAATACAGCAATCTCAATAAATGAAAAGAAATAAAAAAATGACAGAAACCCTACTTCACTTACTCAAACGAACTTAGTTGTTTCTGTTGTGGGGGATTTCACAGAATAACTCAGGTCATCTCCAACATATAAATTGAGTCCCCAAGAGATCACACTTTCTGATCCCATGAGGGAGACAGATATAGTCTTCAGCTTCAGCAGGCCCCCTCTCTTGGGATTTTTAACTACTTCCCTGCTGGACACTACACATACACCAGTTTTACATACTTGGTGCTTGGCAACAGGCAAGGGGTGTAGCCCAAAGGCATACTGTAGGAATCTCTTTCAAAGAGAGTGAGGTCTGGGCCCTGGGGGGCACATCTTCCTAAGCACGGAGTTGTGGATTTGAAGGTTTTTTTAAGAGGTTTATGACATCAGCCAGGAAATAGGATTCCCGACCATTCCAATCAGGACATAGTGGTCACACTTCCCTAGTCTATTTACAAAGCCCCCCTGTTGACATAACAAACTAATTGGGATTATCAGACCTCAGAGCTTGGCAATATCTGCTTTTGATGTAGAAATGCAATCTCCTTTTACAATGGTCATGTCAGGGTTCCAGGCCACAGATAATTTATATTTTGGACAATATACAATTCTCCCTCTTATCAGTATTTATAACCTCTGGTCTGGTCATTGCACATGTTATCTCAAACTTTATGGTCTGCAGATCTCCCCCAGCCTGGATGTATGGAGGCTAAACGCAGGACATTGCTTTTCAGCCATTTTGTCACATCTAAGCTGAAAGAATACAAAAGTATATATATACAGTCACTTGAAAACATTATTGGCGATTATTCCTGCAGGTAATCACCACACCTTAGATCACATATAATTTGTGGTCCTCCTTTCTGTATTTAAACATGACAATGTCTATGTGAGTTACTTACCACCGGCCTTTCAGCATGTTTTTGTTGAGAGGCTGACATTTCCTGTACTGGATGTGATAAACCCCAGGTGGAATGTTGCATGTAAGGGTTAATAGGGCAACCTACTTTTGGTATAGGAGCTGGCATTATCCGCTCAGCTATACTGGATAATGTCTGTGCAAAAGTAGCCCATGGTGGTTCAACTTTAAACTGTGCCTGTCTTGGATTATTCAAGAAGCTTTGGTGAAAGCTAAAAATAAGAATTTACTTACCGATAATTCTATTTCTCGGAGTCCGTAGTGGATGCTGGGGTTCCTGAAAGGACCATGGGGAATAGCGGCTCCGCAGGAGACAGGGCACAAAAAAGTAAAGCTTTACTAGGTCAGGTGGTGTGCACTGGCTCCTCCCCCTATGACCCTCCTCCAGACTCCAGTTAGGTACTGTGCCCGGACGAGCATACACAATAAGGGAGGCATTTTGAATCCCGGGTAAGACTCATACCAGCCACACCAATCACACCGTACAACTTGTGATCTAAACCCAGTTAACAGTATGACAACAGAAAGGGCCTCTTAAAGATGGCTCCTTAACAATAACCCGAATTAGTTAACAATAACTATGTACAAGTATTGCAGATAATCCGCACTTGGGATGGGCGCCCAGCATCCACTACGGACTCCGAGAAATAGAATTATCGGTAAGTAAATTCTTATTTTCTCTATCGTCCTAAGTGGATGCTGGGGTTCCTGAAAGGACCATGGGGATTATACCAAAGCTCCCAAACGGGCGGGAGAGTGCGGATGACTCTGCAGCACCGAATGAGAGAACTCCAGGTCCTCCTTTGCCAGGGTATCAAATTTGTAAAATTTTACAAACGTGTTCTCCCCCGACCACGTAGCTGCTCGGCAGAGTTGTAATGCCGAGACCCCTCGGGCAGCCGCCCAAGATGAGCCCACCTTCCTTGTGGAGTGGGCTTTTACAGTTTTAGGCTGTGGCAGGCCTGCCACAGAATGTGCAAGTTGAATTGTGTTACAAATCCAACGAGCAATCGACTGCTTAGAAGCAGGTGCGCCCAACTTGTTGGGTGCATACAATATAAACAGCGAGTCAGATTTTCTGACTCCAGCCGTCCTTGCAATGTATATTTTTAAGGCTCTGACAACGTCCAACAACTTGGAGTCCTCCAAGTCGCTAGTGGCCGCAGGCACCACAATAGGTTGGTTCAGATGAAATGCTGATACCACTTTAGGGAGAAAATGCGGACGAGTCCGCAGTTCTGCCCTATCCGAATGGAAGATTAGATAAGGACTTTTATAAGATAAAGCCGCCAATTCAGATACTCTCCTGGCAGAGGCCAGGGCTAGTAACATAGTCACTTTCAATGTGAGATATTTCAAATCCACCTTTTTCAATGGTTCAAACCAATGGGATTTGAGGAAATCTAAAACTACATTTAGATCCCACGGTGCCACCGGAGGCACCACAGGAGGCTGTATATGCAGTACTCCCTTGACAAAAGTCTGGACCTCAGGGACAGAGGCCAATTCTTTTTGGAAGAATATTGACAGGGCCGAAATTTGAACCTTAATGGATCCCAATTTGAGACCCATAGATAATCCTGATTGCAGGAAATGTAGGAAACGACCCAGTTGGAATTCCTCCGTCGGAACCTTCCGATCCTCGCACCACGCTACATATTTTCGCCAAATGCGGTGATAATGTTTCACGGTGACTTCCTTCCGTGCCTTAATCAAGGTAGGAATGACTTCTTCTGGAATGCCTTTCCCTTTTAGGATCTGGCGTTCAACCGCCATGCCGTCAAACGCAGCCGCGGTAAGTCTTGAAAAAGACAGGGACCCTGCTGTAGCAGGTCCCTTCTCAGAGGTAGAGGCCACGGTTCGTCCGTGAGCATCTCTTGAAGTTCCGGATACCAAGTCCTTCTCGGCCAATCCGGAACCACTAGTATTGTTCTTACTCTTCTTTGCCGTATGATCTTCAATACCTTTGGTATGAGCGGCAGAGGAGGAAACACATACACTGACTGGTACACCCAAGGAGTTACCAGTGCGTCCACAGCTATTGCCTGTGGATCTCTTGACCTGGCGCAATATTTGTCCAGTTTCTTGTTGAGGCGAGACGCCATCATGTCTACAATTGGTCTTTCCCAACGGTCTATTAACATGTTGAAGACTTCTGGATGTAGACCCCACTCTCCCGGATGAAGATCGTGTCTGCTGAGGAAGTCTGCTTCCCAGTTGTCCACGCCCGGGATGAACACTGCTGACAGTGCTATCACGTGATTCTCCGCCCAGCGAAGAATCTTGGCAGCTTCTGCCATTGCACTCCTGCTTCTTGTGCCGCCCTGCCTGTTTACATGGGCGACCGCCGTGATGTTGTCCGACTGAATCAACACCGGCTTTCCTTGCAGGAGAAGTTCCGCCTGGCTTAGAGCATTGTAGATTGCTCTTAGTTCCAGAATGTTTATGTGAAGAGACTTTTCCAGACTCGTCCATACTCCCTGGAAGTTTCTTCCTTGTGTGACTGCTCCCCAGCCTCTCAGGCTGGCGTCCGTGGTCACCAGGATCCAATCCTGAATGCCGAATCTGCGGCCTTCTAATAGGTGAGCCTTCTGCAACCACCACAGAAGTGACACCCTTGTCTTTGGTGACAGGGTTATTCGCAGGTGCATCTGCAGATGCGACCCTGACCATTTGTCCAACAGATCCCTTTGGAATATTCTTGCATGGAATCTGCCGAATGGAATTGCTTCGTAAGAAGCCACCATTTTTCCCAGGACTCTTGTGCATTGATGTACTGACACTTTTCCTGGTTTTAGGAGGTTCCTGACCAGATCGGATAACTCCTTGGCTTTTTCCTCTGGAAGGAAAACCTTTTTCTGAACCGTGTCCAGAATCATTCCTAGGAACAGCAGACGAGTTGTCGGGATTAAATGGGATTTTGGAATATTCAGAATCCACCCGTGTTGTCTTAGCACCTCTTGAGATAGTGCTAAAGCTGTCTCCAGCTGTTCTCTGGACCTTGCCCTTATTAGGAGATCGTCCAAGTATGGGATAACTAATACGCCTTTTCTTCGAAGAAGAATCATCATCTCGGCCATTACCTTGGTAAAGACCCGAGGCGCCGTGGACAATCCGAACGGCAGCGTCTGAAACTGATAGTGACAGTTTTGAACAATGAACCTGAGGTACCCCTGGTGTGCGGGGTAAATCGGAACGTGTAGATACGCATCCTTGATGTCCAAGGATACCATAAAGTCCCCTTCTTCCAGGTTCGCTATCACTGCTCTGAGTGACTCCATCTTGAACTTGAACTTTTTTATGTAGAGGTTCAAGGACTTCAGATTTAGAATAGGCCTTACCGAGCCATCCGGCTTCGGTACCACAAATAGAGTGGAATAATACCCCTTTCCTTGTTGTAATAGGGGTACTTTGACTATCACCTGCTGAGCGTACAGCTTGTGAATGGCTTCCAACACCCTCTCCCTTTCGGAAGAGACGGTTGGTAAGGCAGACTTCAGGAAACGATGAGGAGGATCCGTCTCTAATTCCAACCTGTACCCCTGAGATATTATCTGCAGGATCCAGGGGTCTACCTGCGAGTGAGCCCACTGCGCGCTGTAATTTTTGAGACGGCCCCCCACTGTCCCCGAGTCCGCTTGAGAGGCCCCAGCGTCATGCTGAGGTTTTTGCAGGAGCCGGGGAGGGCTTCTGTTCCTGGGAAGGAGCTGCCTGTTGGTGTCTCTTCCCTCTTCCTCTGCCTCGTGGCAGGTACGACAAGCCCTTTGCTCTCTTATTTTTGTAGGAGCGAAAAGGCTGCGGTTGAAAGGTCGGTGCCTTTCTCTGTTGGGGAGTGACTTGAGGTAAAAAAGTGGATTTCCCGGCAGTAGCCGTGGCCACCAAGTCTGATAGACCAACTCCAAATAACTCCTCCCCTTTATACGGCAAAACCTCCATGTGACGTTTTGAATCCGCATCGCCTGTCCACTGTCGTGTCCATAAGGCTCTTCTGGCTGAAATGGACATAGCACTCACCCGAGATGCCAGTGTGCAAATATCCCTCTGTGCATCACGCATATAGATAAATGCATCCTTTATTTGTTCTAACGACAGTAAAACATTGTCCCTATCTAGGGTATCAATATTTTCAATCAGGGATTCTGACCAAACTACTCCAGCACTGCACATCCAGGCAGTTGCTATAGCTGGTCGTAGTATAACACCTGCATGTGTGTATATATTCTTTTGAATAACTTCCATCTTTCTATCTGATGGATCCTTAAGTGCGGCCGTCTCAGGAGAGGGTAACGCCACTTGTTTGGATAAGCGTGTGAGCGCCTTGTCCACCTTAGGGGGTGTTTCCCAGCGCGCCCTAACCTCTGGCGGGAAAGGGTATAATGCCAATAACTTTTTTGAAATTATCAACTTTTTATCAGGAGCAACCCACGCTTCATCACACACGTCATTTAATTCTTCTGATTCAGGAAAAACTGTTTGTAGTTTTTTCACACCATACATAATACCCTGTTTTACGGTATCTGTAGTATCAGCTAAATGTAACGTCTCCTTCATTGCCAAAATCATATAACGTGTGGCCCTACTGGAAAATACGTTTGAATTTCTACCGTCGTCACTGGAATCAGTGCCCGTGTCTGGGTCTGTGTCGACCGACTGAGGCAAAGGGCGTTTTACAGCCCCTGACGGTGTTTGAGGCGCCTGGACAGGCATTAATTGATTTTCCGGCCGCCTCATGTCCTCAACTGACTGTTTAAGGGAAGATAAACCATCACGTAATTCCACAAATAAAGGCATCCATTCTGGTGTCGACCCCCTGGGGGGTGACATCTGCATATTTGGCAATTGCTCCGCCTCCACACCAATATCGTCCTCATACATGTCGACACCACGTACCGACACACACCGCAAACTCACAGGGAATGCTCTAATGAAGACAGGACCCACTAGCCCTTTTGGGGAGACAGAGGGAGAGTCTGCCAGCACACACCACAAAGCGCTATATATACAAGGGATATCCTTATATTAAGTGCTCCCTTATAGCTGCTTTAATATATATATATATAGCCATTAATGTGCCCCCCCTCTCTGTTTTACCCTGTTTCTGTAGTGCAGTGCAGGGGAGAGACCTGGGAGCCGTTCTGACCAGCGGAGCTGTGACAGAAAATGGCGCCGTGTGCTGAGGAGATAGGCCCCGCCCCTTTTTCGGCGGGTTCTTCTCCCGCTATTTTTCCAGTCAGGCAGGGGTTAAATATCTCCATATAGCCCCTATGGGCTATATGTGAGGTATTTTTAGCCTTGTATAAGGTTTATATTTGCCTCTCAGAGCGCCCCCCCCCAGCGCTCTGCACCCTCAGTGACTGCCCAGTGAAGTGTGCTGAGAGGAAAATGGCGCACAGCTGCAGTGCTGTGCGCTACCTTATGAAGACTGAGGAGTCTTCAGCCGCCGGTTTCCGGACCTCTTCACGCTTCAGCATCTGCAAGGGGGTCGGCGGCGCGGCTCCGGGACCGGACTCCACGGCTGGGCCTGTGTTCGATCCCTCTGGAGCTAATGGTGTCCAGTAGCCAAGCAGCAAATCCACTCTGCATGCAGGTGAGTTTACTACTTTCCCCCTAAGTCCCACGTTGCAGTGATCCTGTTGCCAGCAGGACTCACTGTAAAGAAAAAAACCTAAACTAAACTTTCTCTAAGCAGCTCTTTAGGAGAGCCACCTAGATTGCACCCTTCTCGTTCGGGCACAAAATCTAACTGGAGTCTGGAGGAGGGTCATAGGGGGAGGAGCCAGTGCACACCACCTGACCTAGTAAAGCTTTACTTTTTTGTGCCCTGTCTCCTGCGGAGCCGCTATTCCCCATGGTCCTTTCAGGAACCCCAGCATCCACTTAGGACGATAGAGAAATAATTTGCACATAATCCATTTTGAACCAGATCCTGAGAGGATAACACAGCTTTGCAAGACAAACATGAAATGAGTGTAGGAGGTGCTGTGGAGAGTGTATCCTCCTCTCCCTTGCCTCTCTTAGACATGATAACTAAATCACACACCTGTACAGTGGTTACTATACGATTTGTGACTGCAATCACTTTAAAATTTGTTAAAGTGACATACAAGCAGATCCCTCCCTGCCTTGCACCAGCATTGAGGATCAGAATACACAGAAACTGACAGAATTATAGTAAAGTCAGCAATCACACTAGCAATCGGTCACAGGTTATACATTAGTATAATAAGCAATATGAGCACATAATCAACTACAGATACATTTCAAGTATGTAGGAGAAACATATTACTGCATTACCTTATATAAAGAAACAGCAGCAATAGTTTACAGACTCGTATGCATCAGGCACTTATCCAACTATTCGTGCTCAAAGGTAGATAGAGACTTAGTGCTGTTTCACCCGGCTCAGGAGTGTGATACAGGGAGACTTCACCCCGCTTCCAGGATCGATCAATACGTTAGTGAACGGTGAGTGGATCCAGAAGCTATTAGTGTACACAACCGCCCCCTGAACCTACAGTGAACACAGACGCCCAAGTGAACACCGACGCACCAGTCATATTGCCGCCTATGCTGCGACTGGGTCCTTTTAGATTCACAACGTCTCAGACGGAAGTGGGAACTCAGTTCATGGCGGGAAACTCGGAGGAAACTGGTCACGAACCGGGGGGAGGGGTGACCAAGGGAGAGTCTTACTCCCTACTGCTGACATCAACCCTAGGGATCGCAGCCTCATACTACCCCCTGGAGCCTATGATCCCTGAGGACTAGCGCTGGTGCACCAGAGGTGGCAGCTGCGTCAGCGACTGTTCGGTAGTCTCCATCCCGAAACAGTGTCTCACGTTTCCCCTACTAAGTGGAACCGATGCCTTACCTTCTCCCCGTGCTCCGGCCACAGCCTGGTAATATCTGCTGGACTTGCTATTACATTCTACAAAGACGCCCGCTGAAACAGCACTGTACACGTGGGTAAGCGTTGTTGCAACCCGGCGGGGAGTTGTTGGAGCGACTCTTTCTAAGGTACGTATAAGAAGCTTTTTAGAATGGTCACTCAAAAAAACTAGTAAGACTATAAAAATAAAATAAAAAAAAACTTACGGCTGCTAAAAACCAGCAGCCCATTGACCATGGTCGGGCTCCTGCAGCACCAAACAAAAAACTGATTTGCCCGAGCCAGGAGGCATGGATATAGGGACGGGCCTGTTACATTCTGGGAGGCCGAAAGCTTTGATCGTTTGGTGTCAATCCGCTGTTGCTACCTCATGTCCCAATGTTATCCTGTGGATAACCTGTGGACCCTGCAGGAGAATACTCATATTACTCCTAGGCTATCAGCAAGACCACAACACTGCATATCAGTTCACTTGTCTTAAAATATCTCCCAACATGACCCCACTGTTGAGCACATTATATGCATCTTTCATCTATACTCATTACCAGCTCCCGTTCCAGGTCACAGGACTCTGTGGAATATCCTTCCTCGGGATCCGGTCTTTAGGTCGACAATGTCTAGGTCGACCACTATTGGTCGACAGTAAGTCGACATGGTTTCTAGATCGACAGGGACTCTAGGTCGACATGACAGAAGGTTGACATGAGATTTAAAAAAAACATCAACTTTTTTTAACTTTTTCATACTTTATGATCCACGTGGACTACAATTGGGAACGGTAACCTGTGCCGAGCGCAGTGAGGCACCATGCGAGGGGACACGGTGCACTAATTGGGATTCCCCGTCATTGTACGGAGAAAACGACACCAAAAAAAGTGAAAAAAATAATTTCGACCTAGTACATGTCAACCTAGAAACCATGTCGACCTACTTACTGTCGACCAATAGTGGTTGACCTAGACACTGTCGACCTAAGTCTAGTCTAACATACCACACCCCCTTCCCCACACAACAAATATAATAATAATAATTTTATTTATATAGCGCTGTTTCTCCAATAGGACTCAAGGCGCTTAACAGATACATAGCATAATATAGTACAGAAAATAATGAAGTACAGAACAGCTTTTCATAAAATACAGAAGCATGAAGATACTAAAGGGACATTATGGAAATGCTTGAGTAAACAGGAAAGTCTTGAGTCTACTTTTGAAGGATTCTATAGTTGGGGCCTCTCGCACTGTGCGGGGGAAGCGAGTTCCATAGAGTCGGAGCCGCATGACTAAAAGCTCGACCCCCAGATGAATTACGGGAGATTCTAGGTACTGCTAAAAGTCCTTCATCTACAGATCGCAGTAGTCTAGCGGGGCAGTATGGGATCAGAAGCTGCTTCAGATACCTTGGGCCCTGGTCATGTAGTGCTTTGAAACTCAGTAAGCCAATCTTGAAGATGATTCAGCATCTTACAGGCAGCCAGTGAAGGGAGTAGAGGATGGGTGTTATGTGGCTAGAATGGGGCTGGTTGGTTAACAGCCTGGCAGCTGTGTTTTGTACCAGCTGTTAGCGGTGCAATTCTTTTGCTGGGAGACCAAGGTAGAGGGCATTACAGTAGTCTAATCAAGACGATACAAATGCATGGATGACTTTTGGCAGATCATCTAAGGGAATGAATTAAGTGCTTGATTCTGTCTGAACAAGACTTTCCTGTAGCCTCCAACCCTTCAAGTGGTACTGAAAGTTCACCTCTTCAGGCAAGCTTATCAATTCCTCACCCACCCACTAATCTACCTAATTTATACCCTTTTCTACATTGCACACAAAACTTGTGTGTTGTCCTTCTATATCCAAACTATGGGATGGATGTAATGGAGGACGAAATGGCTGGAGCTCCGAGATTCTGGCTGAACTCATAAGTTTTTTTAAAGCAGCAAACATTTACAAGGCAAAACCAGGTTGGCAAAACCATGTAAGAAAACATTGCTTCACAAGTCCACACTGCCGACATTAACCACCTGTCTGGCATGGTCGCATCAGATGCGACCACACCAGCGTGGGCTTTCACTGATATGGTCGCATTTGATGCGGCATGACAGAAAGCCCACTGTGTGGCTGCAGGAATAGACGCTTCCAGCGACTGCCGCTCTCAGTTGCCGCCGGTCCCTCTGATTCCTGGTGTCTTCACCCCCCCCCCCCCCCCTCCCTTCCCCTCCACCCACCCCACCTTCCCTAAGGAGCTTCAGAGGCTGCAAAGAGGATCACGTGCCGGGAAAACGAAGTTGCAATCATCGATGGTTGGTATGTTCCAAATACCAATGTCTGTATCGATGTTTAACATCTTATAAATTAGTCTTATTAAATTATAAATTAATCTATATTTTTTTATTATTATTATAAACACATAAACACACACACACACACACACACACACACACACACACACACACACACACACACACACACACACACACACGTTCAACAGGCTGGTACTCCACTATCTGAATTAACTGCTCCTGTGCCCTTTGATACAGCCATTTACAAAAAGAGACCTCATATGAGGAACAAAACAGCGGCACTCAGAGTTTTGACAGAAGTCAATATATTGTATATGACATATAAAAAATGGTGTCTGACATTTCAGTGCACCCACACACTCTTGAAAATAGGGCTTGTGTGCCCTGAAACGTTGGATACCATTTTTTGTATGTCATATACAATATATTGACTTCTGGTCACACTCTGAGTGCCGCTGTTTTGTTCCTCACATGAGGTCTCTTTTTAGAATCACAAAGTGTCCAAGTTACCGTATTCTTGTATCCAGAAGTTCCTTGATCATGGCCACCACCTCGTCATCTTCTTCTGTTGCAGCTTAAGCAAGAAACACACACAAAGGTTAGCCAGGCATATCTGGGATTCCTTACTAGCCACTAAGACAATGAATCCTACTTCTATGGAAATAAAGCCATGTGCTGTGTAACTATTTTCACTCACCTTTTGCAGCAGATACTTCTCTGGTCAGAACTGTGACCATCAGAGGGCAAGGCGCTGCCAAGCAACAGAATGGTCTCGCTGACCTCTATATTCATTCCCTATGCACTTACCCTGATGAGGACCTAGTGCCAACATCCCACTGTCAGATGCAAAACGCGTTGGTACGATATCCTGATCCAGTGTATAATGACTAAGAGGCATGTGGGGTCTCCTGCCAATCTGATCAGATCAGCTACATTTGAGTTTATCTACTTGACGAATGAATTTTCATCTAGGAAGATTGGTGCAATTGCTTTTATCTACATCAACCACGATGGAAGCGGGCCGCTTTGGAGAACAAACTGCCAATCATCCTCTCAGTGTCAGTCACGTACACTGGTTGTAGTGAGGGAGCCAGAGCAGTTTATTTCACCCTCCCATTCCCAGGCAGCTATAAACCGCACTGGATGTGTGAATGGAGTTTGCATATGTAAAATAAGCAATGGCAGACATGCCACATGGGACATCCTGCTGTAAGATAGGTGCACGGTACTGGAAATGGGAGATTTAGGGGTCTATTTACTAAGCCATGGATGGTGATAAAGTTGCTGGAGATAAAGTACCAGCCACTCGGCTCATAACTGACAGGTCACAGGCTGTGTTTGAAAAATTACAGTTAGGAGGTGATTGGCTGGTACTTTATCTCCAGCGACTTTATCTCCATCCAAAGCTTAGTAAATAGACCCCTTAATCATTTCATATAAAACAGTAATAATGCTCCAGCAATAAAACGGTCATCTTACCAGTCTCGCTGCGGGGAGCATCCTCTGTCACTACAGGTAAGCCGGAGGAGTAGAAGTCCATGATGGTTGCATAGATATCAGGCTTAATCAAGTTCCAGTCCATCTCTTCACTGTCCTATTAGTGCAGTTATGGGAGTTAATTATTCAGATAAATTTACCCTCTGACCCATTTATCATAGACATTACCTTTGTAATTGTGATGAAATCTGGCCCGAAGAAAACACTTTTAACACCTTGAACTCTAAAGAGATGTCTGCAAAAAAAAGAGATCACTGACTTACTATGTCTTTAATTACAACAAAATGCACAAGTATTCTAAATAAGTACAAAACACTTAGCCCCTATAGATTTGGCAAGTAACTGTGTGCCAGGTATGCAATATAAGCGCAACTGCTCCTACAAGCTAACTTTATCAAAAAGAAAACAATACAGAATCTCATACACATAGGCATAAGTTTATACTAGGGTCACACCCCTCCCTCCAATAACTTAGAGATAATAATAAGATTTTAAACCTACCGGTAAATCTTTTTCTCCTAGTCCGTAGAGGATGTTGGGGACTCCGTAAGGACCATGGGGTATAGATGGGCTCCGCAGGAGACATGGGCACTCTAAGACTTTAGAATGGGTGTGCACTGGCCCCTCCCTCTATGCCCCTCCTCCAGACCTCAGTTAAAGAACTGTGCCCAGAGGAGACGGACAGTACGAGAAAAGGATTTTTGTTAATCTAAGGGCGAGATACATACCAGCCCACACCATACATACCGTACAACCTAAAATAAGGGAAAAAGAAAATAATAATAATTTAAATGAAAAAGAATTTTTCTGCAAACACCTGTGAAAAGAAAAAATGGTTAGTGAGAAATGTTTACAGCACTTTCATGCTAATGTGAGTAGTCCTGTGTGGGAGTCCTTTTTATAAATGCCGGCACTTTTGTCCGTACTGCGGCTGCAGTTGGGACGTCTGGCTAACTATCCCTATTGCTGCCTACCTTTCAGTCACGTCCAGACTGTAATTCTTTCTTGCGGATCGCGTCCTGCCGGCTGGTCCCAATGCTGGTGCACGCGCTCCCGTCTTTACACCTGTTCGGCGCAGGTGGGATGACGTCAGGGCTTCACTCACAGATTGTTTTCCAACGCGTTTCGGACTTGCTGGTCCTTAATCCTGGCTGATTCTACTCACATTAGCACGAAAGTGCTGTAAACATTTCTCACTAACCATTTATTCTTTTCACAGGTGTTTGCAGAAAAATTCTTTTTCATTTAAATTATTATTATTTTCTTTTTCCCTTATTTTAATTTTTATTTTTTTTTTCATACATCTTAAGCGCTCCTTTTACTCCGTTTTATTGTTACCATTTTTTAAAGGAGCAGCTCCACATTATTTCTAAAGCGCGGGTTATCCATTACAAATACCGTACAACCTGGCATACACTAAACCAGTTAACAGCATGAACAAAACAGCATCAGCCCGAGACTGATCACAACTGTAACATAACCCTTATGTAAGCAACAACTATACACAAGCCTTGCAGAAATAGTCCGCACTGGGACGGGCGCCCAGCATCCTCTACGGACTAGGAGAAAAAGATTTACCGGTAGGTTTAAAATCTTATTTTCTCTTACATCCTAGAGGATGCTGGGGACTCCGTAAGGACCATGGTAATTATACCAAAGCTCCAGACCGGGCAGGAGAGTGCGGATGACTCTGCAGCACTGATTGAGCAAACATGAGGTCCTCATTAGCCAGGGTATCAAACTTGTAGAATTTTGCAAAAGTGTTTGAACCCGACCAAGTAGCTGCCCGGCAAAGCTGTAATGCTGAGACGCCTCGGGCAGCCGCCGAAGAAGAGCCCACCTTCCTAGTGGAATGGGCCTTTACCGAATTAGGTAACGGCAATCCAGCCGTAGAATGAGCCTGCTGAATCGTGTTACAGATCCAGCGAGCAATAGTCTGCTTAGAAGCAGGAGCACCAACCTTGTTGGCCGCATATAGGACAAACAGGGCCTCTGTTTTCCTAACTCGAGCCGTCCTGGCTATATACATTTTTAAGGCCCTGACTACATCAAGGGACTTGGAATCCTCCAAGTCACCCGCAGCCACAGGCACCACAATAGGTTGGTTCATATGAAACGACGAAACCACCTTAGGTAGAAATTGAGGACGAGTTCTCAACTCCGCTCGATCCACATGGAAAATCAGATAGGGGCTCTTGTGAGACAAGGCCGCCAATTCGGACACCCGCCTCGCAGATGCCAAGGCCAACAACATGACCACTTTCCAAGTGAGAAATTTTAATTCAACCGTCTGAAGAGGTTCAAACCAGTGTGACTTAAGGAATTGTAACACCACGTTAAGGTCCCACGGTGCCACTGGGGGCACAAAAGGAGGTTGGATGTGCAGCACTCCCTTTACAAACATCTGGACTTCTGGGAGAGAAGCCAATTCCTTCTGAAAGAATATAGATTAGGCCGAAATCTGCACCTTAATGGAGCCTAACTTTAGGCCCATATCCACTCCTGTCTGAAGAAAATGGAGAAAACTACCCAGCTGAAAATCTTCCACCGGAGCATTCTAGGCTTCACACCAAGACACATATTTCCTCCAGATACGGTGATAATGTCTCGCCGTTACCTCCTTCCTAGCTTTGATCAGAGTAGGGATGACTTCCCCCGGAATACCTTTCCTAGCTAGGATTTGGTGTTCAACCGCCATGCCGTCAAATGTAACCGCGGTAAAAGTCTTGGAACACACAGGGCCCCTGTTGCAACAGGTCCTCCCTGAGAGGAGGAGGCCACGGATCTTCTGCGATCATTTCCTGAAGATCTGAATACCAGGCCCTTCGAGGCCAATCTGGAACAATAAGTATTGTCTGCACTCGTTCGTCTTAGGATTCTCAATATATTTGAGATGAGCGGAAGAGGAGGGAACACATATACCGACTGAAAAACCCATGGTGTCACTAGGGCGTCCACCGCTACTGCCTGAGGATCCCTCGACCTGGAACAATACATCCGAAGTTTCTTGTTGAGGCGTGACGCCATCATGTCTATTTGGGGAAGTACCCAACAACTTGTGATCTCCGCAAAAACTTCTTGATGAAGACCCCACTCTCCTGGATGGAGATCGTGTCTGCTGAGAAAGTCTGCTTCCCAGTTGTCCACTCCCGGAATGAAGACTGCTGACAGAGTGCTTACATGATTTTCCGACCAGCGAATAATCCTGGTGGCTTCCGCCATTGCCACTCTGCTCCTTGTCCCGCCCTGGCGGTATACATGCGCCACGGCTGTGACATTGTCTGACTGAATCAGAACGGGTAGGTCGCGAAGAAGATTCTCCGCTTGTCGTAGGCCGTTGTAAATGGCCCTTAATTACAGCACGTTGATGTGTAGACAAGCCTCCTGGCTTGACCACAGTCCCTGAAAATGTCTTCCTTGTGTGACTGCTCCCCATCCTCGGAGGCTCGCATCCGTGGTCACTAGAACCTAGTCTTGAATGCCGAACCTGCAACCCTCTAGGAGGTGAGCACTCTGAAGCCACCACAGGAGAGACACCCTGGACCTGGGGGACAGGCTTATTTTCTGATGTATTTGTAGATGGGACCCCGACCACTTGTCCAGAAGGTCCCACTGAAACGTTCTCGCATGGAACCTGCCGAAGGGGATGGCCTCGTAGGCCGCCACCATTTTTTCCAATACTCGAGTGCATTGATGAACTGACACTCTTTTTGGTTTTAGCAGGTCCCTGACCATGTTCTGGAGTTCCTGGGCTTTTTCCGTTGGGAGAAAAACCCTCTTCATTTCCGTGTCCAGAATCATACCCAAAAATGATAGCCGAGTTGTCGGTAACAACTGCGACTTTGGTAGATTTAGGATCCAGCCGCGCTGCTGCAGCACTCTCAGGGAGAGCGACACGCTTTTCAGTAATTGATCTCTCGATCTCGCCTTTATCAGGAGATCGTCCAAGTATGGGATAATTGCGACTCATTGTCTGCGCAGGAGCACCATCATTTCCGCCATTACCGTGGTGAATATCCTCGGGGCCGTGGAAAGCCCAAACGGCAACGTCTGAAACTGGTAATGACAATCCTGTACAGCGAATCGCAGATACGCCTGATGAGGGGGATAAATGGGGACATGAAGGTATGCATCCTTTATGTCTAGTGATACCATAAAATCTCCCCCTTCCAGGCTGGAGATCACTGCACGGAGAGATTCCATCTTGAATTTGAACTTTTTTAAATACAGGTTCAGGGATTTTAGATTCAGAATGGGTCTGACCGAGCCATCCGGCTTCGGGACCACAAACAGGGTTGAATAGTACCCTTTTCCCTGTTGCATTAGGGGAACTTTGATAATCACTCGCTGTTGACACAGCTTTTGAATGGCAGCTGAAACTATTTCCCTCTCTGGGGGAGAAGCTGGCAAAGCCGATTTGAAAAATCGTCGAGGAGGCACTTCTTCGAACTCCAGCTTGTAGCCTTGGGATACAATTTCGATCGCCCAAGGATCCAAATCCGACTGAACCCAGACCTGGCTGAAGAGTCGAAGACGTGCCCCCACCGGTGCGGACTCCCTCAGTGGAGCCCCAGCGTCATGCGGTGGATTTTGTAGAGGCCGGAGAGGACTTTTGTTCCTGGGAACTAGCCGTAGCAGGCGTTCTTTTTCCTCTACCTTTACCTCTGGCGATGAAGGAAGAGCCCCGACCCTTTCTGAACTTATGCGACCGAAAGGACTGCATCTGATATTGAGGTGTTTTCTTTTGCTGTGGGGGAACATAAGGCAAAAAAGAAGACTTACCCGCGGTAGCCGTGGAAACCAGGTCCGCGAGGCCCTCCCCAAATAAAACCTCACCTTTGTAAGGTAAAGATTCCATATGTCTTTTTGAATCGGCATCACCCGTCCATTGGCGGGTCCACAGGGACCGTCTAGCAGAAATTGCCATGGCATTGGCTCTTGAACCCAACAGCCCAAAGTCCCTTGCCACCTCTCTCATATATAACGCTGTGTCTTTAATGTGACCCAAGGTCAATAAAATGCTATCCTTATCTAGGGTGTCAATATCAAACGACAAGTTATCTGCCCATGCAGCAATTGCGCTACCCACCCATGCCGACGCTACTGCCAGTCTGAGCAAGGCACCCGTATGCGTATAAATTAATTTTAAGGTAGTTTCCTGTCTGCGATCAGCAGGATCCTTGAGGGCTGCCGTGTCTGGAGATGGTAGCGCCACCTTTTTGGACAAGCGCGTTAAAACCTTGTACACCGTGGGTGAGGATTCCCATCGTAACCTGTCCTGTGAGGGGAAAGGATACGCCATAATAATTCTCTTGGGAATCTGCAGTTTCTTGTCTGGAGTTTCCCAAGCTTTTTCAAATAAGGCGTTCAGCTCATGAGATGGGGGAAACGTTACCTCAGGTTTCTTTTCTTTAAACATGCATACCCTCGTGTCAGGGACAGAGGGGTCCTCTGTGATATGCAAAACATCTTTTATTGCAATAATCAAATAATGAATGCTCTTGACCACCCTTGGGTGTAACCTCGCATCATCATAGTCGACACTGGAGTCAGAATCCGTGTCGGTATCAGTGTCTGCAATCTGGGAAAGGGGACGTTTATGAGACCCCGAAGGGCCTTGTGACACAGTCAAAGCCATGGATTGACTCCCAGCTTTTTCCCTGGACTCTGCTTTGTCCAACCTTTTATGTAATAAAGTCACATTTGCATTTAAAACATTCCACATATCCACCCAATCAGGCGTCGGCGGTGCCGACGGAGACACCACAATCATCTGCTCTGCCTCCTCCCTACACGAGCCTTCCGCTTCAGACATGCCGACACACACGTACTGACACCCCCACACACACTGGGATATACAAAATATGGGGACAGCCCCCCAATAAGGCCCCTTGGAGAGACAGAGGGAGTATGCCAGCACACACCCAGCGCCACTGGACACTGGAACAAAGTCCCAGTCTGTACAGCGCTTTTATAGATATAATAATACACTTACTGCGCCAATTAAATGTGCCCCCCCCCCCCTCGTTTTTGCCCTCTGTACTTGTGTTCAGCAGGGGAGAGTCCGGGGAGCAGATTCTCTGCAGCTTGCTGTGGAGAAAATGGCGCTGGTTAGTGCTGGAGGATCAAGTTCCACCCCCTCAACGGGGGGCTTCGGTCCAGCTTAAATTCTTTATGCTGGCGGAGGTTTTGGAATATACTGCCTTTGCAGTATCTATTATGCTGGCCAGTGTCCCTTGAGGTTATTATTGCTGCCCAGGGCGCCCCCCCTGCGCCCTGCACCCTTACAGTGTGCGGTACCTCGTGAAGATCTGAAGTCTTCTGCCGCCTGTGAAGTCTTCTTTCTTCTTATACTCACCTAGCTTCTATCTTCCGGCTCTGTGAGGAGGACGGCGGCGCGGCTCCGGGACGAACAGCGAGGACGACACCTGTGTTCCGACCCTCTGGAGCTAATGGTGTCCAGTAGCCTAAGAAGCAGAGCCTATCATTTAAGTTGGTCTGCTTCTCTTCCCTCAGTCCCACGATGCAGGGAGTCTGTTGCCAGCAGTGCTCCCTGAATATAAAAAACCTAACAAAAGTCTTTTCAGAGAAACTCAGTAGAGCTCCCCTGCAGTGCATCCAGTCTCCTCTGGGCACAGGATCTAACTGAGGTCTGGAGGAGGGGCATAGAGGGAGGGGCCAGTGCACACCCATTTTAAAGTCTTAGAGTGCCCATGTCTCCTGCGGAGCCCGTCTATACCCCATGGTCCTTACGGAGTCCCCAGCATCCTCTAGGACGTAAGAGAAATATATAGTAGTTCAGATAGTTTATGAAACAATGTCTAACAGTATATTGTAGCATACAGTCTTAACAAGGCATACTACTTCAAAGTCACATCCAGCTCTTACGAAATTGCATCTGTATGGCTTCAAAACGCTGCCACCTCGTGCTGAAGAGCACTCCAGCTGGAAAGACTATGGAGTGTATTAAATTGTAGTCGGAACTGCCGTCTTGTTGGAAAGACAGCAGTTTCCGACTTTTTTAGGTCGGAAACTGTCCCAACCTATTCAATAGGCCTCCCATTTTTACGACAGGTCGGCAATTTCAACTTGTCGGAAAATACAGGGATCGGCGGAATAGCCGATAGGTTTTAGCCCAGTTTCCAACAATGTCATTCCGACTTTAGAAAAACTCAGATTGGCATTCTTGGTAATGGCCAAATCCTTTTGGATTTGGCCGCTAATTGAATACTCAAATATTGGATCCTTTCCGTCAGAAAGGATCCGACATCAATTGAATACACCTATATGTATGTATGGAAAGGTGGATGCATGCTAGTTTGGGTGATACATAAAATAAGATTTTACTTACCGATAAATCTATTTCTCGTAGTCCGTAGTGGATGCTGGGACTCCGTAAGGACCATGGGGAATAGCGGCTCCGCAGGAGACAGGGCACAAAATAAAAGCTTAAGGATCAGGTGGTGTGCACTGGCTCCTCCCCCTATGACCCTCCTCCAAGCCTCAGTTAGGATACTGTGCCCGGACGAGCGTACATAATAAGGAAGGATATTGAATCCCGGGTAAGACTCATACCAGCCACACCAATCACACCGTACAACTTGTGATCTGAACCCAGTTAACAGTATGATAAACGCAAGGGAGCCTCTGAAAAGATGGCTCACAACAATAATAACCCGAATTTTTGTAACAATAACTATATACAAGTATTGCAGACAATTCCGCACTAGGGATGGGCGCCCAGCATCCACTACGGACTACGAGAAATAGATTTATCGGTAAGTAAAATCTTATTTTCTCTGACGTCCTAGTGGATGCTGGGACTCCGTAAGGACCATGGGGATTATACCAAAGCTCCCAAACGGGCGGGAGAGTGCGGATGACTCTGCAGCACCGAATGAGAGAACTCCAGGTCCTCCTCAGCCAGGGTATCAATTTTGTAGAATTTAGCAAACGTGTTTGCCCCTGACCAAGTAGCTGCTCGGCAAAGTTGTAAAGCCGAGACCCCTCGGGCAGCCGCCCAAGATGAGCCCACTTTCCTTGTGGAATGGGCTTTTATTGATTTTGGCTGTGGCAGGCCTGCCACAGAATGTGCAAGCTGAATTGTACTACAAATCCAACGAGCAATCGTCTGCTTAGAAGCAGGGGCACCCAGCTTGTTGGGTGCATACAGGATAAACAGCGAGTCAGATTTTCTGACTCCAGCCGTCCTGGAAACATATATTTTTAAGGCCCTGACAACGTCAAGCAACTTAGAGTCCTCTAAGTCCCTGGTAGCCGCAGGTACCACAATAGGTTGGTTCATGTGAAATGCAGAAACCACCTTAGGTAGAAATTGAGGACGAGTCCTCAATTCCGCCCTGTCAGAATGAAAAATTAAGTAAGGGCTTTTATATGATAAAGCCGCCAATTCTGACACACGCCTGGCTGAAGCCAAGGCTAACAGCATCGACACCTTCCATGTGAGATATTTCAAGTCCACAGTGGAAAGTGGTTCAAACCAATGTGACTTTAGAAAACTCAACACCACGTTGAGATCCCAAGGTGCCACTGGAGGCACAAAAGGAGGCTGTATGTGCAGCACCCCTTTTACAAATGTCTGAACTTCAGGTACTGAAGCCAGTTCTTTCTGGAAGAAAATCGACAGGGCCGAAATTTGAACCTTAATGGACCCTAATTTTAGGCCCATAGACAGTCCTGTTTGCAGGAAATGAAGGAAACGACCCAGTTGAAATTCCTCTGTAGGGGCCCTCTTGGCCTCACACCACGCAACATATTTACGCCAAATGCGGTGATAATGTTTTGCGGTTACGTCCTTCCTGGCTTTGACCAGAGTAGGAATGACTTCTTCTGGAATGCCTTTTTCCCTCAGGATCCGGCGTTCAACCGCCATGCCGTCAAACGCAGCCGCGGTAAGTCTTGGAACAGACAAGGCCCCTGCAGTAGCAGGTCCTTTCTTAGAGGTAGAGGCCACGGTTCGTCCGTGAGCATCTCTTGAAGTTCCGGGTACCAAGTCCTTCTTGGCCAATCCGGGACCACGAGTATAGTTCTTACTCCTCTCCTTCTTATGATTCTCAGTACTTTTGGTATGAGAGGCAGAGGAGGGAACACATACACTGACTGGTACACCCACGGCGTTACCAGAGCGTCCACTGCTATTGCCTGAGGGTCCCTTGACCTGGCGCAATATCTGTCCAGTTTTTTGTTTAGACGTGACGCCATCATGTCTACCTTTGGTTTTTCCCAACGGTTTACAATCAGGTGGAAGACTTCTGGGTGAAGTCCCCACTCTCCCGGGTGAAGGTCGTGTCTGCTGAGGAAGTCTGCTTCCCAGTTGTCCACTCCCGGAATGAAAACTGCTGACAGTGCTATCACATGATTTTCCGCCCAGCGAAGAATCCTTGCAGCTTCTGCCATTGCCCTCCTGCTTCTCGTGCCGCCCTGTCTGTTTACGTGGGCGACTGACGTGATGTTGTCCGATTGGATCAACACCGCCTGACCCTGAAGCAGAGGTTTTGCTTGACTTAGGGCATTGTAAATGGCCCTTAGTTCCAGAATGTTTATATGAAGAGATGTTTCCATGCTTGACCACAGGCCCTGGAAATTCCTTCCCTGTGTGACTGCTCCCCAGCCTCTCAGGCTGGCATCCGTGGTTACCAGGATCCAATCCTGAATGCCAAATCTGCGGCCCTCTAGTAGATGAGCACTCTGCAGCCACCACAGGAGAGACACCCTTGTCCTTGGCGACAGGGTTATCCGCTGATGCATCTGCAGATGCGATCCGGACCATTTGTCCAGTAGATCCCACTGAAATGTTCTTGCCTGGAATCTTCCGAATGGAATCGCTTCGTAAGAAGCCACCATTTTTCCCAGGACCCTCGTGCACTGATGCACTGAGACCTGGTCTGGTTTTAGGAGGTTCCTGACTAGCTCGGATAACTCCCTGGCCTTCTCCTCCGGGAGAAACACCTTCTTCTGGACTGTGTCCAGAATCATTCCTAGGAACAGTAGACGTGTCGTTGGAATCAGCTGCGATTTTGGAATATTTAGAATCCACCCGTGCTGACGTAACACTACCTGAGATAGTGCTACTCCGACTTCTAACTGTTCCCTGGATCTTGCCCTTATCAGGAGATCGTCCAAGTAAGGGATAATTAAAATGCCTTTTCTTCGTAGAAGAATCATCATTTCGGCCATTACCTTGGTAAAGACCTGAGGTGCCGTGGACAATCCAAACGGCAGCGTCTGAAACTGATAATGACAGTTTTGTACTACAAACCTGAGGTACCCTTGGTGAGAAGGGTATATTGGGACGTGGAGATAAGCATCTTTGATGTCCAGAGACACCATATAGTCCCCTTCTTCCAGGTTCGCTATCACTGCTCTGAGTGACTCCATCTTGAATTTGAACCTTTTTATGTAAGTGTTCAAGGATTTCAGATTTAAAATTGGTCTCACCGAGCCGTCCGGCTTCGGTACCACAAACAGCGTGGAATAATACCCCTTTCCTTGTTGCAGGAGGGGTACCTTGATTATCACCTGCTGGGAATACAGCTTGTGAATGGCTTCCAAAACTGCCTCCCTGTCGGAGGGAGACTTTGGTAAAGCAGACTTCAGGAACCGACGAGGGGGAAACGCCTCGAATTCCAGTTTGTACCCCTGCGATACTACCTGTAGAATCCAGGGATCCACTTGCGAGTGAGCCCACTGCGCGTTGAAATTCTTGAGACGGGCCCCCACCATATCTGAGTCTGCTTGTAAAGCCCCAGCGTCATGCTGAAGACTTGGCAGAAGCAGGGGAGGGCTTCTGCTCCTGGGAAGCGGCTGCATGGTGCAGTCTTTTTCCTCTTCCTCTGCCCCGGGGCAGAAAAGAGTGGCCTTTTGCTCGCTTGTACTTATGGGAACGAAAGGACTGAGTTTGAAAAGACGGTGTCTTTTTCTGCTGATGTGGAGTGACCTGGGGTAAAAAGGTGGATTTTCCAGCCGTTGCCGTGGCCACCAGGTCCGATAGACCAGCCCCAAATAACTCCTCCCCTTTATACGGCAATACTTCCATGTGCCGTTTGGAATCCGCATCCCCTGACCACTGTCGCGTCCATAACGCTCTTCTGGCAGAGATGGACATAGCACTTACTCTTGATGCCAGGGTGCAAATATCCCTCTGTGCATCACGCATATATAGTAATGCATCCTTTAAATGTTCTATAGTTAACAAAATATTGTCCCTATCCAGGGTATCAATATTCTCAGTCAGGGAATCCGACCATGCGACTCCAGCACTGCACATCCAGGCTGAGGCGATTGCTGGTCGCAGTATAACACCAGTATGTGTGTATATACTTTTTAGGATATTTTCCAGCCTTCTATCAGCTGGTTCTTTGAGGGTGGCCGTATCAGGAGACGGTAACGCTACTTGTTTAGATAAACGTGTGAGCGCCTTATCTACCCTAGGGGGTGTTTCCCAACGCGCCCTAACCTCTGGCGGGAAAGGATATAATGCTAATAATTTTTTAGAAATTAGCTGTTTTTTATCGGGGGAAACCCACGCTTTTTCACACACCTCATTTATTTCCTCTGACTCAGGAAAAACTATTGGTAGTTTTTTCTCACCCCACATAATACCCTTCTTTGTGGTACTTGTAGTGTCAGAAAGGTTCAATGCCTCTTTCATTGCCGTGATCATGTAACGTGTGGCCCTACTGGACATTACGTTTGTCTCGTCACCGTCGACACTAGACTCAGTATCTGTGTCAGGGTCTGTGTCGACCCACTGAGGTAACGGGCGTTTTAGCGCCCCTGACGGTGTCTGAGACGCCTGGACAGGCACTAATTGATTTGCCGGCTGTCTCATGTCGTCAACAGTTTTTTGCAAATTGCTGACATTATCACTTAATTGTTTAAATACAATCATCCAGTCAGGTGTCGACTCCCTAGGGGGTGACATCACCAACACAGGCAACTGCTCCGCCTCCACATCATTTTCCTCCTCATACATGTCGACACACGCGTACCGACACACAGCACACACACCGGGAATGCTCTGATAGAGGACAGGACCCCACTTAGCCCTTTGGAGAGACAGAGGGAGAGTCTGCCAGCACACACCCAGCGCTATATATATATACAGGGATAACCTTATATAAGTGTTACTCCCTTATAGCTGCTGTTAATATATTTATTTGCTGCCAAACGTGCCCCCCCTTCTCTTTTTTACCCTGATTCTGAAGCAGGACTGCAGGAGAGAGTCAGGGAGCCGTCCTTCCAGCGGAGCTGTGAGGGAAAATGGCGCTTGTGTGCTGAGGAGATAGGCTCCGCCCCTTCACGACGTCCTTATCTCCCGCTTTTTCTGTGTAAAATGGCAGGGGTAAAATACATCCATATAGCCCAGGAGCTATATGTGATGTATTCTTTTTAGCCACCTAAGGTATATACTGTAATATTGCGTCTCAGGGCGCTCCCCCCCCAGCGCCCTGCACCCTCAGTGACCGGAGTGTGAAGTGTGCTGAGAGCAATGGCGCACAGCTGCGGTGCTGTGCGCTACCTTAGTCTGAAGACAGGATCGTCTTCTGCCGCCGATTTCACCGGACCTCTTCGTCTCTTCTGGCTCTGTAAGGGGGACGGCGGCGCGGCTCCGGTGACCCATCCAGGCTGAACCTGTGATCGTCCCTCTGGAGCTAATGTCCAGTAGCCTAAGAAACCCGATCCACTCTGCACTCAGGTGAGTCCGTTTCTTCTCCCCTTAGTCCCACGATGCAGTGAGCCTGTTGCCAGCAGGACTCACTGAAAATAAAAAATCCTAAACTAAACTTTTATTCTAAGCAGCTCAGGAGAGCCACCTAGATTGCACCCTTCTCGGCCGGGCACAAAAATCTAACTGAGGCTTGGAGGAGGGTCATAGGGGGAGGAGCCAGTGCACACCACCTGATCCTTAAGCTTTTATTTTGTGCCCTGTCTCCTGCGGAGCCGCTATTCCCCATGGTCCTTACGGAGTCCCAGCATCCACTAGGACGTCAGAGAAATTACATTGGGTACAGTAACAGTGTGATACAATATAATAATGCAGATCTTAATATTAAATATAAGGATATCAGAAATCACACACGATCTCTGTCTGTGGCTGGGTGTATTTACATAAGTAAAGGACCTGCTTGGTAATTTTTATTTCCAAAACATTCCCTATAATACACAGGTCTCTTATGTGAGGTGTTCCACATTCCCTATAATACACCAGGTCTCTTATGTGAAGTGTTCCACATAACCAGGTGTAACTTAGCTTCACTGACAATTATACGATCCACCAAGGAAAACTGTCATAATGAGACATGTGTCTGTCACTTGTGTAATGCAGATGTACAGACAGGAGGCGTCTGTGCGAGGTATGGCTGTATGGGGCAGGAGGCGTCTGTGCGAGGTATGGCTGTATTGGGAAGGAGGCGTCTGTGCGAGGTATGGCTGTATGGGGCAGGAGGCTTCTGTGCGAGGTATGGCTGTATGGGGCAGGAGGCGTCTGTGCGAGGTATGGCTGTATGGGGCAGGAGGCGTCTGTGCGAGGTATGGCTGTATGGGGCAGGAGGCGTCTGTGCGAGGTATGGCTGTATGGGGCAGGAGGCGTCTGTGCGAGGTATGGCTGTATGGGGCAGGAGGCGTCTGTGCGAGGTATGGCTGTATGGGGCAGGAGGCGTCTGTGTGAGGTATGGCTGTATGGGGCAGGAGGCATCTGTGCGTGGTATGGCTGTATTGGGCAGGAGGCATCTGTGTGAGGCAGGGTTGTATTAGCACAGGGGTATGTGCACAATCTCAGTGTGGATCTCTTATAGCACCGTGCATGCGCTGAAGACTATGGCACTGTGCACAGTCTACTGTGCATTCACAAAACCTCCAGAAAAATGGTGCATGGTAAGTAAATTTGATAAGTGCAAGATGTGAGGTGCGGGCCCCCTTGTACCCACTATATATATATATACTGTAGGTCACTGGTGTGAGGTATGGATGTATAGGGCAGAAGGCATTTCTGCGTGAGGCTACATAGGGCAGAAGGCTTGTGTGTGTGTTTATGTGTGGTATGGGTGTATGGGGCAGAAGGCATATGGCAACCTGAAGACCACCCGGCATATGTATGGGGTTTGGCTACACAGGGCAAGTGTGCTAGATCTGGATAAACAGGGAAGAAGGTGCATGTATGAGGTATAATATACAAACAATAAATTAAAGTGATCTGAAAGTGGGACATCTACTTTATTCTAATGTGCTGAGAGATAGAACCTAAGGGGCTGTATTGCGAATCTGCATTTATAATCTAACATTTATCTTTGGTTAGATACACTCCCTATTGGAATTAGATCCAGATTTCTCACAAGTAAGAACTGTGATGCTGTTTTATTTACAGAAATCAAATAAAATTTTAGCATTACATTTCAATGGAACTGGACCAGATTCAGTGGGAAAATGTTAGAACCCATGGATGAGTTTCCAAGCAATCATTTCTCTGCAAAGCATCCATCAGTCGTTGGGTTACTAGCTGATGAATGCTTTCAGCCTGACTGAATACGTACTGTACTAAAACCCACTCTGTGTCCCATGCTAGTTCCGGTTACCTGGCCAGAGGAGAACAATAGGCAGATGTAAGGGTTGGGAAATCCATGGTTCTTGCCTCCAGAACCGGTCTTCCTGGGATGAACTTTACACTGTTGGGGTTTGGGGTGTCCTGTGTCTGGATAAACATACATCGTGCTGGGAGAGAAGAAGAGAACACTGCATTCAGTGGCTGCGTACACACTCACACTAGTCATGCTCACTTGGCCTAAACCGGCCATTAACTGCTTCTTTCATTACTGCGAGATAACAGCATTTAGAAAATAGGATTTTAATACCTACCGGTAAATCCTTTTCTCTTAGTCCGTAGAGGATGCTGGGGTATAGACGGGATCTGCAGGAGACATGGGCACACTATAAGACTTTGATTGGGTGTGAACTGACTCCTCCCTCTATGCCCCTCCTCCAGACTCCAGTTATAGGAACTGTGCCCAGGGAGACGGACATTTCGAGGAAAAAGGATTTATTGTTAACTAAGTGTGAGATACACACCAGCTCACACCACAAACACGCCGTACAACATGGCATTAACAGAATTCCAGTCAACGGCAGGAACAAAATCAGCAACAGGCTGACCATAACTGAAACACAACCTTTGTGTAACACAAGCAATAACTATGAAAACAAGTACTGCAGATAGTGTCCGCACAGGGACGGGCGCCCAGCATCCTCTACGGACTAAGAGAAAAGGATTTACCGGTAGGTATTAAAATCCTATTTTCTCATACGTCCTAGAGGATGCTGGGGACGTTTCAAGAACCATGGGGTTTATACCAAAGCTCTAGAACGGGCGGGAGAGTGCGGATGACTCTGCAGCACCGATTGACCAAACAAGAGGTCCTCCTCAGCCAGGGTATCAAACTTGTGAAGCTTCGCAAAGGTGTTTGATCCCGACCAAGTAGCCGCTCGGCAAATCTGTAATGCCGAGACCCCTCGGGCAGCCGCCCAGGAGGAGCCCACCTTTCTGGTAGAATGGGCTTTCACCGATTTCGGTAACGGCAATCCTGCCGTAGAATGAGCCTGCTGAATCGTATTACAGATCCATCGCGCAATAGTCTGCTTAGAAGCAGGAGCCCCAATCTTGTTGGGAGCCCACAGGACAAACAGAGCCTCTGTTTTCCTAAGCTGCCCCGTTCTAGTGACATATATCTTCAAAGCTCTGACCACATCGAGAGACTTTGACTCCGCCAAGGCGTCAGTAGCCACTGGCACCACAATTGGCTGGTTTACATGAAATGATGAAACCACTTTTGGTAGAAATTGCTAACAAGTTCTCAACTCCGCTCTATCAGCATGGAAGATTAAATAGGGCTTTTGTGAGACAAAGCCGCCAACTCAGATACCCGCCTTGCGGATGCCAAGGCCAACAACATGACTACTTTCCAAGTAAGGAATTTTAACTCAACCTTACGTAAAGATTCAAACCAATGAGATTGCAGAAACTGCAATACCACATTAAGATCCCACGGTGCCACTGGGGGCACAAATGGAGGTTGGATGTGTAGCACACCTTTCACGAAGGTCTGAACTTCTGGAAGGGAGGCCAATTATTTTTGAAAGAAAATTGATGAGGCCGAAATGTGTACTTTAATAGAGCCCAACTTTAGGCCCGCATCCACACCTGCTTGCAAAAAATGGAGCAAATGCCCCAGCTGAAATTCCTCTGTAGGAGCCTTCTTGGATTCACACCAAGACACATATTTTCTCCAAATACGGTGGTAATGCTTTGCCGTTACTTCTTGGGAATGACTTCACTGGGAATACCCTTTCTGGCTAGGATCTAGTGTTCAACTGCCATGCCGTCAAACGCAGCTGCGGTAAGTCTTGATACACGCACGGACCTGGAGATCACTGCTCGGAGAGATTCCATTTTGAATTTGAACCTTTTCAGAAAGAAATTTAGGGATTTTAGGTTCAGAATCGGTCTGACTGAGCCATCCGGCTTTGGGACCACGAACAGACTTGAATAAAAACCCGCCCCCGTTGTGACGGGGGTACCGTGACAATGACTTGATTTTGACACAGCTTTAGTATCGCTGCGCATATCACTTCCCTTTCTAGCTGAGAAGCTGGCAAGGCCGATTTGAAAAAAAAAGCATGTCCTGAAACTCTAATTTGCACCCTTGGGTTACTATTTCTAATATCCAAGGATCTAGGTCCGAGCGCACCAAGACCTGACTGAAGAGTTTGAGACGTGCCCCCACCGGTGCGGACTCCCGCAGAGAAGCCCCAGCGTCATGCGGTGGATTTGGTAGAAGCCGGAGAGGACTTCTGCTCTTGGGAACTTGCCACAGCCTGTGACCTCTTTCCCCGTCCTCTACCTCTCGCAGCAAGGAAGGAGGACCCTCGTCCTTTCTTGAATTTATTGGGCCGAAAGGACTGCATCTGATAGTGGGGCGTTTTCTTTTGTGCAGGAACATAAGGCAAAAATGACGACTTACCCGCGGTAGCCGTAGATACCAGGTCAGTGAGGCCGTCACCAAACAAGACACTACCGTTAAATGAAGGAAACTCCATAGCCTTCTTTGAGTCAGCATCAGCATTCCATTGATGAATCCACAATGCCCTTCTAGCCGAGACCGCCATGGCATTGGCCCTTGATCCCAAAAGGCCAATATCCCTTGCAGCTACTTTTAAATATGCGGCAGCGTCCCTGATATGATCCAGAGTCAAAAGCACGTTATCCCTGTCTAGGGTATCTATCTCAGATGACAAGTTATCTGCCCACTTTTCAATAGCGCTACTCACCCATGCCGAAGCAACGGCAGGCCTGAGTAGCGACCCTGTAGTGACATAAATGGATTTTAGTGTATTTTCCTAGTTACGATCCGCAGGATCCTTTAAGGCAGCCGTGTCCGGAGACGGAAGCGCCACCTTCTTGGACAGACGCGATAGTGCTTTGTCCACCAAGGGGATTGACTCCCACTTTTCCCTGTCCACAGAGGGGAACGGATATGCCACTGGGATTCTTTTGGGAACCTGTATCTTCCTGTCAGGATTTTCCCAAGCCTTTTCAAAAAGAGCATTCAGTTCATGAGAGGGAGGAAACGTTACCTCAGGTTTCTTTCCTTTAAACATACAGACCCTAGTATCAGGAACAGTGGGGTCCTCCGTGATATGTAATACGTCTTTTATCGCCACAATCATGTACTGAATACTTTTGGCCAGTTTAGGATTTAATCTGGCATCACTATAGTCGACACTGGAATCAGAGTCCGTGTCGGTATTTGTATCCACTATCTGGGTAAATGCACGTTTCTGTGACCCCGAAGGCACGTTTCTGTGACAATATGCACATTTATGTGACAATGCATATTCCATGGATTTCCTCCATGTCTGGTTCTTGGACTCTGATTTATCTAATCTCTTAGTCAACCGAGCCACATTTGCATTCAAAACACTCAACATATTTACCCACTCAGCAGTCGGCGGTGCCGACACAGTCACTCTCACAGTCTTTTCTGTCCCCACACCGGCCTCCTCCTGGGAAGAGCACTCAGCCTCAGACATGTCGACACACACGTTCCGACACCTACAAGCACACTGGGCTATAGGGGACAGAACCACAGCAAAGCCTGTTAGAAAGACACAGAAGGAGTTTGCCAGCTCACAACCCAGCGCCCTACCCGGTACTGAAACTTTACATACAATGCCTCAGACCTGCTAGTGCTTTAATAATACAGATAATAGCACCAAATCTACTGTGCCCCCCCCCCCCCCCCCTTTTTGCACCCTGTTACTTGTACAGCAGTGTGGAGGTCGAGGCCAGCGTCTCTGCAGCTTCTGTGAAGAGAAAATGGCGCTGCTTAGAGATGAGAGGGCTAAGCCACGCCCCCTCATCGGTGCGCTGCAGTCCAGCTCAAATCCATATATTTATACTGGCGGGGGATCTATATTTAGTGCCTAGGCACTTTTAATATATGTATTTGCCAGTGTTAAGACTTCAGTATTCATGCTGCTCAGGGAGCCCCCCCTGCGCCCTGCAAGTGCCGCTGTGTGTGTGTGGGAACATGGCGTGCAGCGCGGTAGCTCAACACTGAAGTCTTCTGCCGTCACTAAAGTCTTCGTTTCTTCTTTTACTCACCCAGCTTCTTTCTTCTGGCTCTGCAAGGGGGGTGACGGCGCGGCTCCGGGAACGAGCAGCTAGGCGGACCAAGTGATCGGACCCTCTGGAGATAATGGTGTACAGTAGCCTAAGAAGCAGAGCCTTTGAACTCACAGAAGTAGGTCTGCTTCTCTACCCTCAGTCCCACGATGCAGGGAACCTGTTGCCAGCAGTGCTCCCTGAACATAAAAAACCTAACAAAGTTTTTTTCAGAGAAACTCAGTAGAGCTCCCCTGTTTGTGACCAGTCTCCCTGGGCACAGAATCTAACTGGAGTCTGGAGGAGGGGCATAGAGGGAGGAGCCAGTTCACACCCAAAGTCTTATAGTGTGCCCATGTCTCCTGTGGATCCCGTCTATACCCCATGGTTCTTGAAGCATCCCCAGCATCCACTAGGACGTATGAGAAACATCATTATTGTTAGAGAAACCAATTACTTATTTAAAATTAAGACCTACACTATGCCAAAACCTAATATTGGTTGAAAGAGTAAGACCCAGTTGATACGTCTAGCAGAGCGATGTGTAATCAGTCTGTAAAGCAGGGGTGGGGAACCTCAGGCCCGAGGGCCGTATAAGGCCCGCAGAGCCACTTGATCCGGCCCGGCCAGGCTCACCTAGCCGGGCGCCCGCTGAGATTTTGTTACTAGTGGGCGCCTGGCTTCTTACCCTCAGCAGCCGGAGGCAGGAGCTCACTCCTGAGCTCCGGCAGTGTGTGTGCTGCTGTGCGGTGCTATGGGAGAGATGTCATGATGTCTCTCCCATAGTTCTGAGAAGCGAGCGGCCAAGCGGAGGGCAATGGTCCGGAAGCAGGAGCGGGGCTGGTGAGTATTGTGGGTTTTTTTATGTGTTTGTGTGTGTGTGTTTAAGAGTCGCTACTAGGGGGCATATCAAATGGGGCATAACAACTGACTGGGGGCATATCTAATGGGGCATAACAAGTGACGGGGCATATCTAATGGGGCATAACAAGTTACTGGGGGTATACTTACTGGGGGCATATCTACTGGGGCATAACAACTGACTGGGGGTATATCTACTGGGGGCATAACTACTGACTGGGGGCATAACTACTGACTGGGGGCATAACTACTGACTAGAGGCATAACTACTTACTGGGGGCATATATACTGGGAGCAGGCTAATTTTTAAGTTGATAATTTTTGTATGGCCCCCGAAGGATTTTATAAATATCCAAATGGCCCTTGGTAGGAAAAAGGTTCCCCACCCCTGCTGTAAAGCAAAGTATACAGTGGGTCTCCAGGATTATAGTGATTCTGTTACTAGAGTTGTCTATTATTCTTTAAACATAAAGGGGGTAACCAATTAGCCGCGATAATGCCGTGGGTTTTCCAATTTTTTTTATTTATTTTTTTGTTGTTGTCCAGCCTCTGTATTTATTGCTTATTCTGATGCTGTAAATTGCAAAGGGTGTATGTCCTTTATGGCGCTCATCAGTCCCCTTGTGGAGGTGTTTCTCCTTTGTAGCTGTAGGATCTCCCTGCAATTCAGGGGTAACGTTGGCATTCCCGCATCGCTAACTCTCCGAAGTTTCCGTGTCTGTCTGTCTAGGTCAGGGAAAGTTTAACTACCTTTGGCACATTGGAAGTTCTGTAATAAATGCCAAATGAAACAGATTTTTAATTTGACCACAATGCAATTTTAAAACTAAAATTGTTCTAAAAATAAACAGGACTTTTTTTTATTATTAGGAAGAGCACTAAAAAGTACTATAGAGTAAAACTTTAATAAATGCTAAAACGTTTATCCAAAGGCCTGAGAGCAGCAGATATTCCCTAAATAGGCAGTGTCTTCAATTACTGCAGCTTAGATAGCAGATCAGACTTGGCTGCCTTTATATGGGATATCAGGCCTTTTTGTAAAACATTTGGGATAACACTTAAGAGAATGAGTAGACACAACGAGATAAAGCTGTAGAAGTAGATTCAATCTCTGCACATACGTGTTCAGTTGAAAATACATGTGGTTCACATCATACTGTACCGATAATGATGTCTCTGCATCTGTGACTGTATTCAGTGGCGGATCCAGGGGGGGGGGGGGGCACTCGGGCCCGTGCCCCCCCTGTCATTTGTGGCCTCCGTCCCCCGTTCTCCCCCGGCGCCAGCGCCGCACAGGGAGATGACGGGCGCCCGCTAAGATTGTGTTACCAGCGGGCGCCCGTCTCCCTGCACAGCGGCAGCCGGAGGCAGGAGCTCAGTACTGAGCTTCGGCTTCCGGCGCTGTCACTGTGCGGCGTGCGCTATGGGAGAGACGTCAGTCATGACGTCTCTCTCATAGTGCTGAGGAGAGGACGCCAGGAGGTAGTCTGGAAGCGGGAACGGGGTTCGGTAAGTATGAAGTTTTTTATCTTCCTTAATGCAGCGGGGGCATCTACTGGGGGCAAACTACGGGGGGACATTACTACTGGGGGGGCATCAACAAGGGGCATTACTACTGGGGGGGGCATTACTACTTGGGGGCATTATTACTGGGGGGCATCTGCAGGGGGCATTACTACTGGGGGGTCATCTATTGGGGGCATTACTACTGGGGGCAGCTACTGGGGGACATTTTTACTGGGGGCCATCTACTGGGGGAATTATTACTGGGGGGCATCTACTGAGGGCATTACTACTGGGGGGTCATCTATTGGGGGCAAACTCCTAGGGGGCATTACTACTGGGGGCAAACTACTGGGAGGACATTATTACTGGGGGGACATTATTACTGGGGGGCATCTACTGGGGGCAAACTACTGGGGGACATTATTACTGGGGGTCAACTACAAAGGGGCTAACTACTGGGGGCATACTACAGGAGGGCATTACTACTGGCGGCGTAACTACAGGGGCATTACTACTTGAGGGCTAAACTACAGGGGGGGCAAACTACTGGGGGCATAACTAAAGGGGCCAAACTACTGGGGGATAACTACAGGGGCCAAACTACTGGGGGCATTACTACTGGGGGCTAAACTACAAGGGGGGCATAACTACAGGGGCTAAACTACAATGGGGCAAACTACAGGGGGCATTACCACTGGGAGGCTAAATTAAAGGGGTGGGTGTAAACTACTGGGGTCATAACTGCAGGGGCATTACCACTGGGGGCATAACTACTAGGGCGCTAAATGACTGGGGGCATTACTACAGGCAACATTACTACTGGGGGCAATACGAGCATTGCATAAGGGGCACCACTACTATGGGGTCTATATAACGGGCACTACCAGTACAGTGGACATTGCATAATGAGCGCTACAACTGTGGGCATTGTATAAGAAGCGCCACCTCACATGCACCAAAGCCGCACGCAAATGTACTTGCCCCTTCTATGGTGCCCCCCCTATCATTTTCTTCTGGATCCGCCCCTGACTGTATTAATGTTGTAGAGTCATCGCCCAAAGTAGACTGTTGAATATTAAATAAAACTTTCTAACCATTGTTAATTTCACACAAATATTAGTCTCCTTTTAAAAGAGGAGCAGCTACAGGAGATGGCATCCAGCTCCAAACTCCGTAACCGTGTTCAAATCTTACTTCAGCCCCAAACTCCAGGAACCCTGCTCAGATCTTACTTCAGCCCCAAACTACGGGAACCCTGCTCAGATCTTACTTCAGCCCCAAACTCCGGGAACCCTGCTCAGATCTTACTTCAGCCCCAAACTCCGGGAACCCTGCTCAGATCTTACTTCAGCCCCAAACTCCGGGAACCCTGCTCAGATCTTACTTCAGCCCCAAACTCCGGGGACCCTGCTCAGATCTTACTTCAGCCCCAAACTCTGGGAACCCTGCTCAGATCTTACTTCAGCCACAAACTCCGGGAACCCTGCTCAGATCTTTTTTTTTTTTATTCAATACGTTTTTATTGGTTTTTCAGACAAACAAACTAACAAACACCCATACAAAAACAAAACATTAAATAGAAATAAAAGAACAGAACAAAAAATAAAATAAGGCAGATCGTAAAGGAATGCACTGTACGTATACAAATTCAATTCAACGAGTATTGAATGCATCGACATGGCAGGGTATACAGGTTACAGACACCTACATGTTATAGATAACCAACAGCATACTTTCTCTACATTGTTCATACCAGTATGCTATATAAAGTGACCAGATAGCACTACGAGGGGAAAGCACGGGTACACTGGTACAGTGGAGATGATAACCACCTATCCCATATCTTATAAAATTTGTCCGGGGCTTTCCTAGAAATATAAACAAACCATGTGGTTTGAAGTACATTGGTAAAACCAAAAGAGCCCTGAAACTTTGCATCCAAAAACACATCAGGAATGTAAAGAACAAGGTTCTCGCACATGCAGTATCAAGACATTTTCACCAATGCCATAATTCGGATCCTGAGGCATTAACCTATAAAGGCATCGAACTGGTATCCCTGGGAGAAAGAGGAGGAGATCTTTCCAACCTCTTCTCTGTTTTGGATATACGAACTGAACACCCTTCACCCTGATGGCTTCAATGAAGGATACGAGATAGCACCCTTCTTGTAAAGTAAGCCGTTCCTCATTTCACTTATCCTCCTTCATCTACCCCTTCGTCCTTTCCCCCCTGCTCTCCCTCTTCCCTATTGAAGATGGACTTCTGCCTCATTATTACAGCCATACCACGCTGGACATGCCCAACTCCGGCCGATCTTGGAAGCGAAGCAGTGTTGGGCCTGGCCAGTACCCGGGTGGGTGACCTCCAGGGAAGACCAGGTGCTGTAAAAAGATTTTACAGGAGACTTGAATTCTAGGGATACCCTATTTCAAGTTCACATATCTTCCTGCACTCTTCACTGTCACTTTTATCTCCTATAGAAAGTACCACATATTCTGGGTCTGTGACCTAACGTTCTGTTTTAACCCAGCTGCAAATTGTAATAGAACCAATAAAGGGGCTACCAGGTTCCTTTGATAACTCACTACACACATGGATATTTGAGGGCTCTCTCCATGATTTCACACCAATATTACAATCATACTGGCTTGGGGACGCCCAATGCCGTCTGATCTTAGAAGCTAAGCGAGGCCGGGCCCGGCAAGTACAAGGATGGGAGACCTCCTTGGAAGATCGGGTGTTGTAAATGCAAGGATGTTGGAGGTTGGCTCCAGATAAAAATGTGTGTATGTACCGTGTCGCAAATTGTACCCTCGGACGTCCCTCCTTTCTCTACTCACTTAAACTAATTTGCGTCTTCAGGGATCTGAGCTTCCATTGCGGACTCTGATCCCAGATGTCCGCTTATCTATATTTTTTGTCCTCACTCTCTTACTTTGTAGATCTGAGTAACATATACTCATATACATCTTTGTGTGATCCCTTTTTTGATTTTACTTACTATTTTTCCATATCTAGCCTCTATGTGCTTTGCCATTTATATTTGACTTTCTGTGTGTTCGGACACTTTATAATGTGTATCCGAAGTCCCATATAATATATATGAATACCTAATGAAAACACTTCTAAACAGTGGATGTTTGAATTATAATAACCTAATCCCTGATCTCATCCTCTCATTTACATTTGACATGGGCCCTCATTCCGAGTTGTTCGCTCGCTAGCTGCTTTTAGCAGCATTGCACACGCTAAGCCACCGCCCTCTGGGAGTGTATCTTAGCATAGCAGAATTGCGAACGAAAGATTTGCAGAATTGCGAATAGAAATTTCTTAGCAGTTTCTGAGTAGCTCCAGACTTACTCAGCCATTGCGATCAGTTCAGTCAGTTTCGTTCCTGGTTTGACGTCACAAACACACCCAGCGTTCGCCCAGACACTCCCCCGTTTCTTCAGACACTCCCGCGTTTTTCCCAGAAACGCCAGCGTTTTTTCGCACACGCCCAGAAAACGGCCAGTTTCCGCCCTGAAACACCCACTTCCTGTCAATCACAGTACGATCACCAGAACGATGAAAAATCCTCGTTATGCCGTGAGTAAAATACCTAACTTTTGTGTAAAATAACTAAGCGCATGCGCTCTGCGAACCTTGCGCATGCGCAGTAAGCGACTAATCGCAATATAGCGAAAATCGGCAACGAGCGAACAACTCGGAATGACCACCATGGAGAGAACGATTAATCAAAGAAGTGGATCTAAGCGACAAGCGCCTATCACGATAATCTCCTAAGTAATTTATTCAGACTTGACATGGCCGCCGTAAGAACTGTGGATCTTGATCTAATAAGAAATGGCCGCCGCTGGACCCGGCTGCAGCACAGACAAGAGACTAACACGCCAGCCACGCACCTACTTCCGCCACACGGGACCAACACATGCGCAGTATGACGAGCCGGATACCGGACGTGGGGCGGACATGACATCGCGCAAAGCCCGGACAGGAAGTCCGCGGCTCGGCGCGTTTTTTTACGATTTACTGATGTCATACTGTACATTTCACTTTACTTCTACATGTCCCAAGATGCTTATCAATATAATTACATCTACCTGTTACTTAATACGTATTTTGGATACATCTAACCACTTGTGCTAATTGATCACAGGAAGTGATGTGCACATCACTTCCTTTCAGTTTGAGTATGTATACATGGTCTGTCTCTAGTTTCAAATCACCCTTTGATGAAGTCCAGATGGGACGAAACGCGTTGGATGCTGCTTTGATCTAACCTCACTCACCACAAAGTTAAGCTACTCTTTTCCTCTTTTTATCCTTTTGATTGCTATTTTTTATCTTTGTAATTTTTTCTAAGTCGAATACCTTTTTATGAGTCCTATATATGTTTTTGTATCAGCTTATATGCTTTTTTAATCAGTCTTGTTTAGTGCTTTCCATTGCAATACATTTTTACATGTCTTTTATACTACAGCCCTGCTTTTAGTATTGTTTGGCACCATTGGTCGCTTCTTAGTACCTCACTCTTCGTCCACAAAACTGTTTTTGTAGGTAGTTGTACCAGTACCTACATCCACCTGAGGTAACGAGCTGACACCCTGGTAGATTATAGGGAGTGCCATTTCTAGGCAAATTTTCTATTTTAATTTTTTGCACTGCTCCCATACTAGTGTTAACAATTAAGATACTGCATCTGTGGTGCTGATACCTTTCCTAGTACACACACACATATTATATATATATATATATATATATATATCTCCTATATAATAGCCCTGTGACTCTGTGCCTGGAGCTCTAACGCTGGGCGTGGCTAGGAGCTCTCATTGGGTTAGTGGCAGGTCTATCACACCCAGGGGGTAATTCCAAGTTGATCGCAGCAGGAAGTTTGTTAGCAGTTGGGCAAAACCATGCGTACTGCAGGGGAGGCAGATATAACATGTGCAGAGAGTTAGATTTGGGTGTGGTGTGTTCAATCTGCAATCTAATTTGCAGTGTAAAAACAAAGCAGCCAGTATTTACCCTGCACAGAAACAAAATAACCCACCCAAATCTAACTTTCTCTGCACGTTATATCTGCCTCCCCTGCAGTGCACATGGTTTTGTCCAACTGCTAACAAAATTCCTGCTGCGATCAATTTGGAATTATCCCCCCAGTCCACAGCTGATTGGGCCAAAAACACCCTCCCACACAGGTTACATCCAATGGGAGGCTCTGCCATTTGCCTGCTGTGTTTTCACAGAGCAGGATTAGCAATGGGACTGATGGAGCTGCAGCTCCAGCCCCACACCCCAAAATAGGCCCAGTGCATCTGCAGTAACATACCCTCCAACAATTTACACATAAACATTGATGCACACTCAAAAAAGGGGCGTGGCCACGCCCCTTTTCCTGTACTTTCATTGGAAGTTTGGAGAGTCAAAAAATGGTACAGACAATAAAAAAAAGGGACTGTACCTGCCAAAAAGGTGCAGCTGGAGGGTATGCCACTGCATGTGCAGCAAGTCTCTAAACTGTAGATAGGGGAAAAAACAATCCTTTTACTGCAGCGTCCTATGGGGGTCATTCCGAGCTGTTCGCTAGCTGCATTCGTTCGCTGTGCAGCGATCAGGCAAAAACTTGGCACTTATGCGTATGCAGCGCAATGCGCACACTCGGCATACTATTACAACGAACTATGTAGTTTTACACAGGGTCTAGCGATGCTTTTCAGTCGCACAGGCAACCGCAGAGTGATTGACAGGAAGAGGGCGTTTCTGGATGTCAACTGACAGGGCGTGTTTGTGTCATCAAATCAGGAACTAAATGCTCTGAAGTGATCGCAAGTGCTGAGTAGGTCTGGAGCTACTCTGAAACTGCACAAAATTTTTTTGTAGCCGCTCTGCGATCCCTTCGTTCGCACTTCTGCTAAGCTAAAATACACTCCCAGTGGGCAGCGGCATAGCGTTTGCACGGCTGCTAAAAACTGCTAGCGAGCGATCAACTCGGAATGACCACCAATGTATTCCTGCCAGTCCACCTGCCCCCTCCGGCATCAACAATCCCCACTCCCTAGCCGTGCAGCAGGTGGAACAAAAAGCTGCTGCGGCCACCGGCATAGATGTGTATGAAAGCGGCGCAGCGGAAGACGTTCATAGCCCTCCTTTTGTGCCGCATAATCTCTGAGCCCCGAAGCCTCCTCTGCGTGTGATGTCACAGAAGTGCCTCCCCACCACAGCCGCACCCAGATCCCCAGAGGCCCTGACTCCGTAACACAGCACCGGGCCTGCCGGCCTGGAAGCCCCGAGATGGCTAATGTAACGGATAGAGTGGGTGATATCGTGATGGGTAATGTATGGATGCTGAATCAATGTAAAAGGTGACAGTGCTGTGCAGTGCAGTAGGTGTGCAGTCAGGGCCGGTGCTAGGGTGTTCGGCGCCCCCCTGCAAACTATAAATTTGCACCCACGCATACTTTACAAAGGCACAGCGCACATAATACCCCCTGTAGTAGAGACACTTACACATGTAATGCCCCCTGAACCAGTGACGCTTACACATGTCACGCCCCCCTGTACCAGTGACGCTTACACAAGTAACACCCCCTGTAGCAGTGACTCTTACACACGTAACTTCTCCTGTACCGGTGACGCTTGCGCATGTACCGCCCCCTGTAGCAGTGATGCTTACACACGTAACGTCCCCTGTAGCAGTGATGCTTACACACGTAATGCCCCCTGCAGCAGTGATGCTTACACACGTAATGCCCCCTGTAGCAGTGATGCTTACACACGTAATGCCCCCTGTAGCAGTGATGCTTACACACGTAACGCCCTCTGTACCAGTGACGCTTACACACATTATGCCACAGTCACACATACACACACAACAGACACATATATATACAAACACACACACACACATAAATACTGTACATACATTACACACATACACAGTCACACATATATACAGTAGAGATGTGCACCGGAAATTTTTCGGGTTTTGGTTTTGGATTCGGTTCCGCGGCCGTGTTTTGGATTTGGACGCGTTTTGGCAAAACCTCCCTGAAAATTTTTTGTCGGATTCGGGTGTTTTTTTTACAAAAACCCCTCAAAAACAGCTTAAATCATAGAATTTGGGGGTCATTTTGATCCCATAGTATTATTAACCTCAATAACCATAATTTTCACTCATTTCCAGTCTATTCTGAACACCTCACACCTCACAATATTATTTTTAGTCCTAAAATTTGCACCGAGGTCGCTGGATGACTAAGCTAAGCGACCCAAGTGGCCGGCACAAACACCTGGCCCATCTAGGAGTGTCACTGCAGTGTCAGACAGGATGGCAGATTTAAAAAATAGTCCCCAAACAGCACATGATACAAAGAAAAAAAAAGGTGCACCAAGGTCGCTGTGTGACTAAGCTAAGCGACCCAAGTGGCCGACACAAACACCTGGCCCATCTAGGAGTGTCACTGCAGTGTCAGACAGGATGGCAGATTTAAAAAATAGTCCCCAAACAGCACATGATACAAAGAAAAAAAAAGGTGCACCAAGGTCGCTGTGTGACTAAGCTAAGCGACCCAAGTGGCCGACACAAACACCTGGCCCATCTAGGAGTGTCACTGCAGTGTCAGACAGGATGGCAGATTTAAAAAATAGTCCCCAAACAGCACATGATACAAAGAAAAAAAAAGGTGCACCAAGGTCGCTGTGTGACTAAGCTAAGCGACCCAAGTGGCCGACACAAACACCTGGCCCATCTAGGAGTGTCACTGCAGTGTCAGACAGGATGGCAGATTAAAAAAATAGTCCCCAAACAGCACATGATGCAAAGAAAAAAAAGAGGTGCACCAAGGTCGCTGTGTGACTAAGCTAAGCGACCCAAGTGGCCGACACAAACACCTGGCCCATCTAGGAGTGGCACTGCAGTGTCAGACAGGATGGCAGATTTAAAAAAATAGTCCCCAAACAGCACATGATGCAAAGAAAAAAAAGAGGTGCAATGAGGTAGCTGTGTGACTAAGCTAAGCGACCCAAGTGGCCGACACAAACACCTGGTCCATCTAGGAGTGGCACTGCAGTTTTCTAGCAAGAGGATGAGTGCTTCCATCCTCATGTGAATCTGAACCACTAGCCATGAACATAGGCCAGGGCCTCAGCCGTTCCTTGCCACTCCGTGTCGTAAATGGCATATTGGCAAGTTTACGCTTCTCATCAGACGCTTTTAATTTTGATTTTTGGGTCATTTTACTGAACTTTTGTTTTTTTGATTTTACATGCTCTCTACTATGACATTGGGCATCGGCCTTGGCAGACGACGTTGATGGCATTTCATCGTCTCGGCCATGACTAGTGGCAGCAGCTTCAGCACGAGGTGGAAGTGGATCTTGATCTTTCCCTATTTTACCCTCCACATTTTTGTTCTCCATTTTTTAATGTGTGGAATTATATGCCAGTAATATATCAATAGCAATGGACTACTGTACCGTACTGCTATATATTATATACTGGTGGTCAGCAAAATTATGCACTGTCCTCCTACTATATATATACTGCGCACAACTAAAATGCACCACAGGTATGGATGGATAGTATACTTAACGACACAGAGGTAGGTAGAGCAGTGGCCTACTGTACCGTACTGCTATATATTATATACTGGCGGTCAGCAAAATTCTGCACTGTCCTCCTACTATATATACTGCGCACAGCAACTAAAATGCACCACAGGTATGGATGGATAGTATACTTGACGACACAGAGGTAGGTAGAGCAGTGGACTACTGTACCGTACTGATATAATACTGGTGGTCACTGGTCAGCAAAATTCTGCACTGTCCTCCTACTATATACTACAATGCAGCACAGATATGGAGCGTTTTTCAGGCAGAGAACGTATAATACTGGTGGTCACTGGTCAGCAAAACTCTGCACTGTCCTCCTACTATATAATACTGGTGGTCCCCAGTCCCCACAATAAAAGCACACTGAGCACAGATATTTGCAGCACACTGAGCACAGATATGGAGCGTTTTTCAGGCAGAGAACGTAGATATTTTCAGCACACTGAGCAAATATATTTGCAGCACACTGAGCACAGATATTTGCAGCACACTGAGCACAACTGAGAGAACGCTGCACGTCCTCTCCCTATCATCTCCAATGCACGAGTGAAAATGGCGGCGACGCGTGGCTCCTTATATAGAATACGAATCTCGCGAGAATACGACAGCGGGATGATGACGTTCGGGCGCGCTCGGGTTAACCGAGCAAGGCGGGAAGATTCGAGTCTGCCTCGGAACCGTGTAAAATGGGTGAAGTTCGGGGGGGGTTCGGATCCCGAGGAACCGAACCCGCTCATCTCTAATATACAGTATACACAGACACTGTATATACATACACACTCACTCTCTTTCCAGACACTTATCTAATGAAGTCTGGCTGGCCGAAGCTGTAGCAGCTCATCCTCCTGCTGCAGCATGGTCCCGTGTAGCTCCGCCCCTTATTCACACCTAGCTCCGCCCCCTTTGGCTCCCGCCCGGCCACTGAATGTCACACAGGAAGGGGGGAAGGGGGGAGAGGAGGTCTTGTGCTGCCGGCGCCAAGGGGGAGAGGAGGCTTTGTGCTGCCGGCGCCGAGGGGGAGAGTAGGTTTTGTGCTGCCGGCCCCGCTGCATGTGTGACAGCAGCCGCCAGCAGCAGCTCAGCACAGGGATGCAGAGCAGGGAGAACGCCTCTTCTTCCTGGCCCCTCCCTGCACTTCATCGCTTTGCTGAGCGGCTAGCGCCGGACCTGTGTACAGTGTCACTGACACTGACACTGTACAGCACTATCACCTTTTATACTGATTCAGCCAGTCACTCAGTTCTGCCAGCCAGTCACTATTGTTAGCACTAGTGTTCCAACGCACCGCATTACAGGGAAGTAGATGCACTAAATAAACTACAGCTCCCAGCAGCCCTTAGCCCCGAAGCACTCCGGCCCTTAGGGCTGCTGGGAGCTGTAGTTTATTTAGTGCATCTTCTTCCCTGTAATGCGGCGCGTTGGGACACCAGCGCTAACAATAGTGACTGGCTGCTGTGCGAGTCCCCGGGAGAGCCACTGCCAAAGGGAAGACAGTAGCATAGCTGCTGACAGGAGGAGAAGCAGGATTAGCATTACTCGCCCCTCCCCCACTCACAGTACCTCTGGCCCCCATCCATGGCACCCCACACACCCCCTCCAGCACCCGCGGTAGCTCCGGGCCCCCCTCCCCCACCCTCAGCAACCCAGCACCCCCCCCCTCCCGCCGCACCACCGCATCTGCCCCTCCTTCACCCGGGACACCCCCGCAACTGCTCCTCCCCCACCCGCAGTGGCTCCGGACCACCACCCTCCACCACCACCGCACCAGCCCCTCCCCCACATGCGGAACCGCCGCAACCGCCCCTCCCGTGGCACCCCAGGATCCCATCCGCGTCTTCACCGCACCCGCCACTCCCCCAACCAAAGTACCTACTAGGTGATTCATCAGGCTCTGCGTGCACTGTTCACGGTGTTGAAAGGGGCTCGACCCCTTAACCATTGCACGCCCTTTGTCCGTGCAATATTTAACCACTCACACAATTATGATTGGATTTAATACTCCATATAATAAAAATATTGCACGCCACAAGGGTGTGCAAGGGTTAAGGGGGCGTAGCCCCTTACGACGGTGTGAAGAGCGCCCGTAGGGCGCGATGAATCACTATTTATATATATATATATATATATATATATATATAGCAGTTGAAGAAAGAGGCGGCACTCGGAGACTGTACAATCAATGTGTATTAAAAAAAGGTGCAATCAACGTTTCGGGGACCAGTTCCCCTTCTTCAGGATAAAGTGACAGTGCATAAACCAGTGTTTAAATAACATTCCCAGTACTCACCCCCCTTCCACGTGCAAAACAATCCTTCCAGCGTCTCCAGCTGGCCACCTCGTCGGGGCTTCCGCCCGGCGCCTCCGCTCGCGTCAGCGTAACCAGGAAGTGACGTTGCGGGAACCCCTCGATGCGGCCATGGAAACGCTGTAAACAATAACAACAAATTATCAACACATACAGTGCCTGTGCAACGTAAATAAAAGTAAGATGACCAATCGGTCAATAAAGTGCTATGTGCCATTATTTTAACCATATTGTAGCCTGAATCGATCATACAAATACTGTTTATACACATAAGATGAAAAACAAGTCAAGATTCGACCCAGTGTCCCATAATGCCTCTATCAAAACTTTTCACAGGATGCTAGAGTCCTCTAGGGATGAGAACAAGTCCCTCACATATCATAATTTACAACAGGAAGAGAGACTAGCATTAAAATCATTAAGTAATAGAAAAGACATAATAATACGTGGGGCGGACAAGGGCGGATCTATTGTGGTTCAAGACACCGCGGATTATACTGCCGAATGCCTGAGACTGCTGAATGATCAAGACACGTACATTATTTTAAGCAAAGATCCATCACAGGACTATAAAGAAGAGTTAAGGCTGCTGCTTGAGCAGACCCGGGCAGAAGGCATTATTTCTTCTGAGGTGTTTGCAAAACTGTTTTCTGAATTCCCTGTGTCTCCCCTTTTCTATACTATACCAAAGATCCACAAGGACACACGGAAACCCCCGGACAGACCAATTATTTCTGCCCGGGAGTCTGTGTGTGAGCCGGTGGCTGTATATCTTGATGCATATCTGCAACCTTGTGTACAGGGTACCAGTACACACTTGAAAGATTCCAGCACCTTGTTAAATAAATTTGTAACCATTACACAGGTGCCAGCTGATGTCTCCTTGGCCACCATTGATGTCACCAGCCTGTATACCTGTATAGCACACCAAGCAGGCCTACAGGCGGTCAGGAGATTAATTACGGGTAACATTCTGTATACAGGTCCTGACATTGATTTTTTCATGAATTTGTTACAGTTCACACTGTCACATAATTTTTTTATTTTTGATGGCAAATTCTACAGACAGCGAACGGGGTGTGCCATGGGGTCTTCCGTGGCACCCTCGTTCACAAACGCTTTCATGTGGGAGGTAGAACGTGAGTTATCCTTAGCCAATCCTACGGTAGCACAACGTCTATTTCTATATTATCGTTACATAGACGACGTGTTGGTTATGTGGCAAGGTGACGTACAGGATTTGGTCAGTCTGGTAAATACTCACAACCAGTCAGGGAGCCCGGTTAAATTAACAATGGTTAGCAGTCCATATGAAATCTGCTACTTGGACATCTTGATTAAAATACATGATGGGAGAATAGACACATGTCTATACAAAAAACCTACAGACCGGAATACAATATTACGTCACGACAGCTTTCATCCACCTTCCACCATCAAGGGACTGCCATACTCGCAGTTTCTTCGAGTATGCAGGACCAACAGTCAAGAACAGGTTAGGAACCTACAGCTGGATGAAATGGAACGCAAGTTCCTAGATAGAGGTTATCCCCAGAAGTTGTTGTCGACAGCACGCATAAAAGCGGTAGCAGTCAAGAGGGAGGATTTACTTAAACCAGCAAGGTACAAAGACATGTCCAAGATAATTCCCTGGGTGTGCGAACATAGAACAAATAGTAGGCAAGTGCAACAAAAATTACGGGGTCTATGGCCTATGGTGTCAAGTGACCCTGATTTAAGAATTTTTCAGGACACACGCGTCATGCCCAGTTACACAAAAGGTAGAAGTATTAAGGACATGTTGGTCAAAACCGATATGGCCAAATTTAAAGTGACACCCACCCATTTTATGACCAGAAAGAATGGGTGTTTTAAGTGCACAGGGTGCACGACCTGTTCGCACATGTCACCAGGTGATACTATTTCACACCCGTTTTCAGGCAAGAGCTTTAAGATCAAATGGCCTCTCACCTGTAGTTCGAAATTCGTGATATATGCTATCATGTGCCCCTGTGGGCGTTACTACTTTGGCAAGACCGAATGCCAATTTAAGGTGAGAATGGCGCAGCACAGGCAGGCTATCAGAAATGCCCTGTCCTCAGGTAGTGGAGAGCAGCAGGTGGCCAAGCATTTTGTGGAACATCGACACAGCATGGCCACCTTAAAACATCGTATCATTGACCATGTTCCAGAATCAGCTCGAGGGGGGAACAGGGGCAAAAAACTCCTACAATTGGAGTCCGTTTGGATCCACAGATTAAACACTTTGAAACCAGGGGGTCTCAATGAAAATTTAGGCCTTATTAATTTTCTATAATTTTTTACAACTGCAGGTTATATCCCATAAGTTGCTATCAGCTCGGAAGTTTCTATGTCATTTAGTAAAGCAACAACAAAAAACTCCCCCCCCCCCCCCCCCCCCCCACCCCGTAGACCACATAGGACTTAGAGTAAATTGACACCCCGGGCGGTTAGTCTTGCTAGGTACCCCGCCAGTTGCAGTCTGCTTCATGTGAGGTGGCATGAGTATAGTTCCGTCTGAGGTACTTAGCATGTTTAAGGGTGTCACTCAACTCAATTAATAGGGTCACCGCGGATTTTCATGATGCAGTATGATTTTCATGTTTTTAATGGTGAGAAGTTTTTCATCTTATGTGTATAAACAGTATTTGTATGATCGATTCAGGCTACAATATGGTTAAAATAATGGCACATAGCACTTTATTGACAGATTGGTCATCTTACATTTATTTACGTTGCACAGGCACTGTATGTGTTGATAATTTGTTGTTTTTGTTTACAGCGTTTCCATGGCCGCATCGAGGGGCTCCCGCGACGTCACTTCCTGGTTACGCTGACGCGAGCGGAGGCGCCGGTCGGAAAGCCCCGACGAGGTGGCCAGCTGGAGACGCTGGAAGGATTGTTTGCACGTGGAAGGGGGGTGAGTACTGGGAATGTTATTTAAACACTGGTTTATGCACTGTCACTTTATCCTGAAGAAGGGGAACTGGTCCCCGAAACGTTGATTGCACCTTTTTTTAATACACATTGATTGTACAGTCTCCGAGTGCCGCCTCTTTCTTCAACTGCTGTCTATACCGGGGGGAGACCTCCGGCGGGGGAGGGAACCGGAGCAAGACGTATCCCGCAGTGGATAATGAGAGTGCCGGGGTAACTGCTCAGGTATATATATATATATAAACCAATATTTATTTGATTTTTTCGGGGTTTAAAATAAGAATTTACTTACCGATAATTCTATTTCTCATAGTCCGTAGTGGATGCTGGGGACTCCGTCAGGACCATGGGGAATAGCGGGCTCCGCAGGAGACAGGGCACATCTAAAAAAGCTTTTAGGTCACATGGTGCGTACTGGCTCCTCCCCCTATGACCCTCCTCCAAGCCTCAGTTAGGTACTGTGCCCGGACGAGCGTACACAATAAGGAAGGATCTTGAATCCCGGGTAAGACTCATACCAGCCACACCAATCACACCGTACAACTTGTGATCTGAACCCAGTTAACAGTATGATAACAAAACGAAGTAGCCTCTGAAAAGATGGCTCACAACAACAGTAATAACCCGATTTTGTAACAATAACTATGTACAAGCATTGCAGACAATCCGCACTTGGGATGGGCGCCCAGCATCCACTACGGACTATGAGAAATAGAATTATCGGTAAGTAAATTCTTATTTTCTCTAACGTCCTAGTGGATGCTGGGGACTCCGTCAGGACCATGGGGATTATACCAAAGCTCCCAAACGGGCGGGAGAGTGCGGATGACTCTGCAGCACCGAATGAGAAAACTCCAGGTCCTCTTTAGCCAGAGTATCAAATTTGTAAAATTTTACAAACGTGTTCTCCCCTGACCACGTAGCTGCTCGGCAAAGTTGTAATGCCGAGACCCCTCGGGCAGCCGCCCAAGATGAGCCCACCTTCCTTGTGGAGTGGGCCTTTACAGATTTAGGCTGTGGCACGCCTGCCACAGAATGTGCAAGTTGGATTGTGCTACAGATCCAACGTGCAATCGTCTGTTTAGACGCAGGAGCACCCATCTTGTTGGGTGCATACAATGTAAACAACGAGTCAGTTTTTCTGACTCCAGCTGTCCTTGAAATATATATTTTTAATGCTCTGACAACGTCCAGTAACTTGGAGTCCTCCAAGTCGCTAGTAGCCGCAGGCACCACAATAGGCTGGTTTAAGTGAAATGCCGAAACCACCTTAGGGAGAAATTGAGGACGTGTCCTCAATTCTGCCCTGTCCGAATGGAATATCAGATATGGGCTCTTGTATGACAAAGCTGCCAACTCTGAAACTCTCCTGGCAGAAGCCAGGGCCAACAGCATGGTTACCTTCCATGTAAGGTATTTTAATTCTACCGATTTTAACGGCTCAAACCAATGAGATTTGAGAAAATTTAGAACCACGTTCAAATCCCACGGTGCCACTGGAGGCACTATTGGGGGTTGTATATGTAGTACACCTTTGACAAAAGTTTGTACTTCAGGCACTGACGCCAATTCCTTCTGGAAGAAAATTGATAAGGCCGAAATTTGAACTTTAATGGACCCCAATTTTAGGCCCATAGACAATCCTGCTTGCAGGAAATGTAAGAATCGACCCAATTGAAATTCTTCCGTTGGAGCCTTCTTGGCCTCACACCACGCAACAAATTTTCGCCAAATGCGGTGATAATGTTGTACAGTCACTTCCTTTCTAGCCTTAATCAAGGTAGGAATAACTTCCTCTGGAATGCCCTTTTCTTTTAGAATCCGGCGTTCAACCGCCATGCCGTCAAACGCAGACGCGGTAAGTCTTGGAACATACAAGGTCCCTGCTGAAGCAGATCCCTTCTTAGAGGTAGAGGCCACGGATCCTCCGTGAGCATCTCTTGAAGTTCCGGATACCAAGTTCTTCTTGGCCAGTCCGGAGCCACCAGTATCGTTCTTACTCCTCTTTTCCGTATAATTCTCAGTACCTTTGGTATGAGAGGCAGAGGAGGGAACACATACACTGACTGGTACACCCACGGTGTTACCAGAGCGTCCACAGCTATTGCCTGAGGGTCTCTTGACCTGGCGCAATACCTGTCCAATTTTTTGTTGAGGCGAGACGCCATCATGTCCACCTTTGGTTTTTCCCAACGGTTCACAATCATGTGGAAAACTTCTGGATGAAGTCCCCACTCTCCCGGGTGAAGGTCGTGTCTGCTGAGGAAATCTGCTTCCCAGTTGTCCACTCCCGGGATGAACACTGCTGACAGTGCTATGACATGATTCTCCGCCCAGCGCAGAATCCTTGCAGCTTCTGCCATTGCACTCCTGCTTCTCGTGCCGCCTTGTCGGTTTACGTGGGCGACTGCCGTGATGTTGTCGGACTGGATCAACACCGGCTGACCCTGAAGCAGCGGTTTTGCCAGACTTAGAGCATTGTAGATCGCTCTTAGCTCCAGTATATTTATGTGAAGAGACGTCTCCAGGTTTGACCACACGCCCTGGAAGTTTCTTCCCTTTGTGACTGCTCCCCAACCTCGTAGGCTGGCATCCGTAGTCACCAGGACCCAGTCCTGTATGCCGAATCTGCGGCCCACTAACAGATGGGCAGTCTGCAACCACCACAGGAGAGACAACCTTGTTCTCGGTGACAGTGTTATCCGCTGATGCATGTGCAGATGCGATCCGGACCATTTGTCCAGCAGATCCCACTGAAATGTCCGTGCATGGAATCTGCCGAATGGAATCGCTTCGTACGAAGCCACCATCTTTCCCAGGACTCTTGTGCATTGATGT
>NC_086449.1:163914717-163924717 GCF_028390025.1 Pseudophryne corroboree
AACTCCACAGTATCAGATGCAGTCCTTTCGGTCGCAAAAGCCCAGAAGAGGTCGGGGCTCCTCCTTCCTTTCCAGAGGTAAGGGTAGAGGGAAAAGAGCACCTGCCGCGGCGGGTTCCTAGGAACAGAAGTTCTCCCCGGCTTCTACAAAATCCACTGCATGACGCTGGGGCTCCCCTGCGGGAGTCCGCACCGGTGGGGGCACGCCTTCGACTTTTCAGCCAGGTCTGGGTTCTGTCAGACGTGGATCCTTGGGCAATGGATATTGTATCCCAAGGCTACAAGCTGGAATTCGAAGAGGTGCCCCCACGCCGATTTTTCAAGTCGGCCTTACCACTTTCTACCCCAGAGCGGGAAGTAGTGTTAGCTGCAATTCAAACGCTGTGTCAACAGCAAGTGATTATCGGGGTTCCCCTGAGCCAACAGGGAAAAGGGTACTATTCGACCCTCTTTGTGGTCTCGAAGCAGGATGGTTCGGTCAGGCCCATTTTAAATCTAAAATTCCTAAATCTGTACTTGAAACGTTTCAAATTCAAGATGGAATCGCTCCGAGCTGTAATAGCCAGCCTGGAAGGGGGGGATTTTATGGTGTCACTGGACATAAAGGATGCTTTCCTTCATGTCCCCATATATCCCGCTCATCAGGAGTACCTGAGAATCGCGGTACAGGATTGTCATTTCCAGTTTCAGACGTTGCCGTTTGGGCTTTCAACGGCCCCGAGGATTTTCACCAAGATAATGGCGGAAATGATGGTGATCCTGCGCAGGCAAGGAGTCACAATTATCCCATACTTGGACGATCTCCTGATAAAGGCAAGATCAAAAGATCAATTACTGAAGAACGTGTTGCTCTCTCTGAGAGTGCTCCAGCAACACGGTTGGATTCTCAATCTGCCAAAGTCACAGTTGGTTCCAACAACTCAACTATCGTTCCTAGGCATGATACTAGACACGGAACGAAAGAGGGTTTTTCTCCCGTTGGAAAAAGCCCAGGACCTCCAGAACATGGTCAGAGACCTGCTAAAGCCAAAAAGAGTGTCAGTTCATCAATGCACTCGAGTTCTGGGGAAAATGGTGGCAGCCTACGAGGCCATTCCCTTCGGCAGGTTCCATGCGAGGACGTTTCAATGGGACCTTCTGGACAAGTGGTCCGGGTCCCATCTACAAATACATCAGAAAATAACACTGTCCCCCAGGGCAAGGGTGTCTCTCCTTTGGTGGCTGCAAAGTGCTCACCTTCTAGAGGGTCGCAGGTTCGGCATTCAGGACTGGGTTCTGGTAACCATGGACGCGAGCCTCCGAGGATGGGGAGCAGTCACCCAAGGAAGAAACTTTCAAGGACTATGGTCAAGCCAGGAGTCCTGTCTGCACATCAACGTGCTACAATTAAGAGCCATATACAACGGCCTTCGGCGAGCGGAGGGTCGTCTTCGCAACCTACCGGTTCTGATTCAATCGGACAATGTCACAGCCGTGGCTCATGTGAACCGCCAAGGCGGGACAAGGAGCAGAGTTGCGATGGCGGAAGCCACCAGGATTCTTCGCTGGGCGGAAAATCACGTAAGCGTTCTGTCAGCTGTCTTCATTCCGGGAGTGGACAACTGGGAAGCAAACTTCCTCAGCAGACACGACCTCCATCCAGGAGAGTGGGGACTTCATCAAGAAGTCTTTGCAGAGATAACGGGTCTCTGGGGAGTTCCTCAAATAGACATGATGGCATCACACCTCAACAAGAAGCTTCGGAGGTACTGTGCAAGGTCCCGGGACCCTCAGGCAATAGCAGTTGACGCTCTGGTAACGCCATGGGTGTTCCAGTCGGCCAATGTGTTTCCTCCTCTGCCTCTCATCACAAAGGTGTTGAGGATCATAAGACGGACAGAGGACAGGCAATACTCATTATTCCAGACTGGCCTCGAAGGGCCTGGTACTCAGATCTTCAGGAGATGCTCGTAGAAGATCCTTGGCCTCTTCCACTAAGGGAGGACCTGTTACAGCAGGGACCCTGCACGTCCAAGACTTACCGCGGTTATGTTTGACGGCATGGCGGTTGAACGCCAGATCCTAGCTGAGAAGGGTATTCCGGAGGAGGTCATACCTACTCTACTAAAGGCTAGGAAGGAGGTGACGGCGAAACATTATCACCGTATCTGGAGGAAGTATGTATCTTGGTGTGAAGCCAGGAATGCACCTACGGAAGATTTCCACCTGGGCCGTTTCTCCACTTTCTACAGACAGGAGTGGATATGGGCCTGAAGTTAGGCTCTGTTAAGGTACAGATTTCGGCCTTATTGATATTCTTTCAGAAGGAATTGGCTTCTCTTCCAGAAGTCCAGACTTTTGTGAAGGGAGTGCTACACATCCAGCCTCCTTTTGTGGCCCTTAGTGGCGCCATGGGACCTGAACGTGGTGTTACAGTTCCTTAAGTCACACTGGTTTGAACCCCTTAAAACGGTTGAGTTGAAATTTCTCACCTGGAAGGTGGTCATGTTATTGGCCTTCGCTTCGGCAAGGCGGGTGTCTGAATTGGCGTCATTGTCTCACAAGAGCCCCTACTTGATTTTTCATGTGAATAGAGCAGAATTGAGGACTCGTCCTCAATTTTTACCTAAGGTGGTGTCTTCATTTCATATGAACTAACCTATCGTGGTGCCTGTGGCTACGAGTGACTTGGAGAATTCCATGTCCCTGGATGTAGTCAGGGTCTTAAAGATTTATGTAGCCAGGACGTCTAGAATTAGGAAAACAGAGGCTCTGTTTGTCCTGTATGCAGCCAACAAGATTGGCGTGCCTGCTTCAAAGCAGACTATTGCTCGCTGGATCTGCAACACGATTCAGCAGGCTTATGTTACGGCTGGATTGCCGTTACCGCATTCTGTAAAGGCCCATTCCACTAGGAAGGTGGGCTCTTCTTGGGCGGCTGCCCGAGGCGTCTCCGCATTACAGCTTTGCCGAGCGGCGACTTGGTCGGGTTCAAACACTTTTGCTAAATTCTACAAGTTTGATACCCTGTCTGATGAGAACCTTGCGTTTTGTGCTACAGAGTCATCCGCGCTCTCCCGCCCGATTGGGAGCTTTGGTATAAATCCCATGGTCCTTACGGAGTCCCCAGCATCCTCTAGGACGTAAGAGAAAATAAGATTTTAAACCTACCGGTAAATCATTTTCTCCTAGTCCGTAGAGGATGCTGGGTGCCCGTCCCAGTGCGGAAAATCTGCAAGACTTGTATATAGTTATTGTTTCCATAAGGGTTATGTTACAGTTGGAATCGGTCTTGGACCGATGCTGTTGTTTGTTCATACTGTTAACTGGTTTTGGGTATTCCAGGTTATATGGTATGATTGGTGTGGGCTGGTATGAATCTTGCCCTTAGATTAACAAAATCCTTTCCTCGTATTGTCCATCTCCTCTGGGTACAGTTCTCTAACTGAGGTTTGGAGGAGGGTCATAGAGGGAGGAGCCAGTGTACACCCATACTAAAAGTTCTTAATAGGTGCCCATGTCTCCTGCGGAGCCCGTCTATACCCCATGGTCCTTGCGGAGTCCCCAGCATCCTCTACGGACTAGGAGAAAAAGATTTACCGGTAGGTTTAAAATCTTATTTTTTGCCCTACATTGAACGACATGAACGTTCTCGTTCATTAAAGAACGAGAAATTGTTCATATCGTTCAGTGTGTAGGCACAAACGATGAACGATGCGCGGCCCCGCGCTCGTTCATCGTTGGTGCCAGGTCGCTTATGCATGCAGGCCAATATGGACAATCTCGTCCATATTAGCATGGAATGCTATGGAGCCGGGTGACGGGGGGCTGCTCTACACAGAGAGATCCTTGCTTAAATTCTAAGCAATCTGACTAGATTGCTTAGAAATTAAGCACAGATCTCTCCGTGTGTAGGTTGCCAAATCTAGTGAGAACGCTCATTTCACCACTGGGTGAAATGAGTGCCCCTCCCCTCGCTCAGCACACATTGCGCTGTGCTGAGCGGGGGGAGAGAGGTGTGCTGAGCGGTCTGTGCTAGATCACTCAGCACACATCTCCCCCGTGTATACGGGGCTAATGAGTATTTTCTACAAATGAAAACCTATTCAAGGAATGGCACGAAGCAGAGCACAGTAGAGCTCATATCTATCTGATAGTTATCTTATATCTAAGGGCAGACTAGATTGGCCAAGTAGTTCTTATCTGTGGTCAAATTCTATGTATCTGTTCTTTAAATGGAAGGTTAATGCAGCTGTTTTATCGAGTAGTGTGTAGCATGACTGTTTCTCTAGCATCCATAAGGGTTATTGGGAAAATCTAGTACAATGGGGTATAGACGGGGTCCAAAGAAGCCAGTGCACTTTAAATTTCTTCAACTGGGTGTGCTGGCTCCTCCCCTCTATGCTCCCTCCCACAGGCAGTTTAGAAAAAAGTGCCCTCAGGAGAGGATGCACATCTCTGAGCTGCAGAGAGTTTTCTTCAATTTCTTTATTTTCTGTGTGTTGTTTTGGGCATGCTGTCTGGGCAACAGCATACCTGCACTGTGGGAGTTAAGGAGGGGGGCGGTCACCGACCTTACGTGGTGCAGAGCCGCTTCCCCACGGGGTTGTTGTTCAATGGGGCACTGCGCCTTAGCTGCCGGAGCATGCTGCACATCCCTAACGCTGCCTGAAGGTGACATCGGTGGTAAGTGCAAACCGAGGGCCCTGCTAGGGGGGGTCCCCCGGTTCAGAGTGCGGCTGACCACGGGCGCGGCGTACGGGTACCGCTAAGATCCCCCGTGTGGAAACTGGCACAAATGCTTGACTAAGCACTTCTTGTGAGGTTTTGAACAAAAACTGAGACTTTGGAAGTATAATACAATTAGGTATCTCCGGTGCCATTGGAGGGGGCGGGGCTACCTCAGAGCGAGACCTGAGGCATTTTGGCGCCTTCCTCTGCTTACTGCAGCATAGACGACACACACAGCGCTTCCTGATCCTCAGACACGCTGGGTATCTGGTACAGAGTGTAGAAAAGGGGGAAAGCCGCTTGTGTACACTATATAAATCATATTTAGGATATAAATGGTTAGTGTTTACAGTATTATAGTGAGCTGTCAGCCTTACTGGGGCTGTGCAGCTCAGGCTGTGCTGGTGCCCCCCCATCCCTCCCTCTCCCTCTCCCTCTCCCTCTCCCTCTCTCTCCCTCCCTCTCTCTCCCTCCCTCTCTCTCTCTCTCTCTCTCTCTCTCTCTCTCTCTCTCTCTCTCTCTCTCTCTCTCTCTCTCTCTCCTCTCACATACAATAGGGCACGCTTGCAATATCACTGTCTGTGTATGCTGTTGTGCTTACTGTGAAACATGGGTAAACACAAACTGTGCAGTGTATGTCATACCAGATTCTCTCCATTATCTACTGATTCTGTTTCATGTGAACAATGCAGTCAGTCTTCACAAATTAGTGAAGGGGCTGGGGGAGAGGGTCCAGAGCCCCACTGGTTAGGGTCTCTTAAAACTATGTCAGGTATGTCATCCCAGCTCACTGCTAATGTGCAGAAGACTCAGCTGCTACAACAAGCTGTTGCAGATTTAGCTGCTAGGGCAGATGTACAGCTCCCCCTCTCTCATGCAGGTCCACAGAAGCATGGTTTACCTGCTCTACTCTCTGATAGAGATGATGATATACCAGAGGATAGGGATGACCTGGATCCCGTTAGTGGGGATCCTGATTCTACTCGGGGTATTGAACCCTTAATTCTGGCTATCCGGGACGTGTTAAAGCTCCCTCTAAAGGACGCTGCGTCCAGACAAAAAATTCCAAGTGTCCAAAAAGTTTTTGCGCACTTTCCCATTTGCTCCTGAAGGTAGAAAATTTTGGGAGGAACCCCCTGGGGTGAATGTATCAGTCTCTCGCCTGTCTAAGAATGTGGTGCTGCCGGCCCCGGGCTCCTTTACCATGAAGGATCCTGGGGATAGCAATATAGAGACTACCCTAAAGTCTTTATACATGGCAGCCGGTATATCACAAAGACCGGTCATTGTGGATTGCTGGATGACCCATGCCATTCATTCCTGGGCCATTCAAATTTAGGGGGGCCTCTCGGGAGATCTGCCCTTAATAACTATGGTGACTCTCCTATAACACATTCAGGACCCTACATGTATCCTCTGATTCACTCAAGGAGATAGGTAACATTAATGCTTGGACGTCTTCCAAGGCAGTGTCGGCGCACAGGGTCTTGTGGTTTTGTCAGTGGATTGCGGACGTAGAATCCAAACGTAGTGTGGAATACCTCCCCTTTTCTGGGGAGTGGCTTTTTGGGGTCGAATTGGATATCTGGATTTTCAAAGTTACGGCTGGCAAATCCCACGTTTCTCCCCTCTGGGGCCCCGCCGGCGTGACGCTCCTTTCCAGGGCCGTCTGTCCAGTCCTTTCGGTCTCACAGATTTCAATCTTAGGCCAGAGGTGCCTCCAATGCGACTAGAGGCACCAGAGGTAAGTCCAGAAAACCTGCAAGCACCAGTTCTCAGGAACAGTCCACCTGTTTCCACTAAGGCCCTCAACATGACAGTGCCCACCCACCCCGAGGGGATTTCCAAGATGGGAGCTCGACTGCGTCACTTCAGCCGCGTCTGGGAGACTACCTGCCAGGATACCTGTGTCAGAGATCTAGTTTCTCAGGGCTGCAAGCTGGAGTTCGACAGTACTCCTTCCCGCCCCCCCAACGATTTTTCAAATCAAGCTTACCAGCTTTGGAGGATATGCAAGTTACGTTGCAACAGGCTATCTGAAAGTTGGTCCAGTCCTGTGTCATTGTTCCAGTACCACTACCACAACGCGGCAAGGGGTTTTACTCAAACCTGTTTGTGGTGCCGAAACTGGACGATTCAGTCAGACCCATTTTGAATCTCAAATCTTTGAATCCTTACTTGAAGGTTTTCAAGATGGAATCCCTGCGAGCAGTGATTGCGGGCCTGGAAGAACAGGAATTCATGGTCTCCTTGGATATCAAGGATGCCTACCTCCCATATTCCGATTTGGCCGCCTCATCAGGCGTACCTGCGGTTTGCCCTACTGGACAATCTCTTCCAATTCCAGGCACTACCCTTCGGTCTGTTCACAGCCCCGAGGGTATTCATGAAGGTGATGGCGGAGATGATGTTTCAACTCCGGGTCCAGGGGGTCAGTGTGGTCCCTTATCTGGACGATCTGATAAAGGTATGATCCAGGGAGCTTTTGTTGCTCCATATCGACTACACCTTCAATCTTCTGTCAGATCATAGGTGGATCCTCAACTTACAGAAGCCCCACCTGGAGCAAACTCAGAGGCTCCTTTTCCTGGGGATGTTGCTGGATACTGTGGTACAGAAGGTGTTTCTACCAGAGGACAAGGCTAAAACACTTCAGGAGATGGTCCGCATGGTGCTCCGAACTACTTGAGTGTCCGTCCATCTTTGCATAACATTGTTCGGAAAGATGGTTGCCTCATATTAGGCGATCCAGTTTGGGAGGTTCCATGCCAGAATATTTCAGTTGGATCTCCTGAGTAAGTGGTCTGGTTCGCATCTACAGATGCATTGGATGATTTGGCTGTCACCTCAGGCCAGGATTTCTCTCCTCTGGTGGCTACAGTCCTCCAATCTCCTGGAAGGCCGGAGTTTCGGGATTCAGGATTGGACCCTCCTCTCGATGGACGCGAGTCTACGGGGATGGGGAGCTGTCACCCAAGGGTGCAGTTCCAGGGCAGGTGATCAGCCCACGAAGCCCTCCTTCCAATAAACATTCTGGAATTTCGGGCGATCTACAATGCTCTGCTTCAGGCCTCTCCTCTGCTCAAAGATCAGGCGATCCAGGTACAGTCGGACAACGCCACGGTAGTGGCGTATAACAGTCGTCAAGGAGGGACAAAAAGCAGACCCTGCATGCGAGAGGTGTCAAAAATACTCCTCTGGGTGGAAGGAAATGCAAAAGCAATGTCGGCAATCTTCATTACGGGTGTGGACAACTGGGATGCAGACTTCCTGAGTCGTCACAATCGCCATACGGGGGAGTGGGGACTCCACCATCTGGTGTTTCAGCAGACCATCGACCGGTGGGGTTGCCCACAAATAGACATGATGGCTTCTCGTCTCAACAAGAAACTTCCCTGGTATTGCTCATGGACCCTCTAGCGTGGGCAGTGGATGCACTGGTGTCGCCTTGGCCTTACCGGCTGATCTACCTGTTTCCTCCGATTTACATTGCTCCCAAGGGTGCTCAAGCGAATTTGGAACCAGAGTCCAGGCAATTCTGATTGCCCCGGATTGTTCTAGGAGGGCGTGGTACGCGGATCTTCTGGACATTTCCGTCAAAGACCCTTGGCCTCTACTATAACGTGATCTTCAATAAGGACCGTTCGTCTGCCTGGACTTACGCCGTCTTCGTTTGACGGCATGAAGGTTGAGCGGAACATCCTAGCTCACAAGGGCCTTTCCGAGAAGGTTATAGCTACCATGGTTCATGCCAGGAAACCTGTGACGTCAAAACACTATCCTCATATATGGAGGAGAAATGTCTCTTGGTGCGAGGAACGCATGTATCCGCCTTCTGAGTTTCACTTGGGATGGTTCTTTCATTTTCTGCAGACTGGTGTGGATAAGGGCTTACATCTGAGTTCCATTAAGGTACAGATTTCAGCCCTCTCCATTTTCTTCCAGAAGAATATTGGCACTGTTGCCTGAAGTTCAGACCTTCTTGCAAGGGGTGCTCCACATCCAACCTCCTTTTGTGCTGCCTACGGCACCCTGGGATCTGAATGTGGTATTGGCTTTTCTGCAATCCTCCTGGTTTGTACCTCTGATGATGGTAGAAGACAAGTACCTCACGTGGAAGGTGGTGATGTTACTGGCCCTGGCTTGTGCTCGCCGTGTCTCAGAATTGGGGGCCTTGTCATGTAAAAGTCCATACTTGGTCTACAAGGACAGAGCGGAGCTCCGTACTAGACAGCAGTTCCTGCCGAAGGTTGTCTCTGTGTTTCACTTGAATCAGCCTATTGTGATTCCGTCCAGTTCTGGTGCTTCTGCTCCTCCGGAGGCATTGGATGCTGTGCGAGCCTTGAAGATCTATGTCAAGTGAACGGCTCAGATCAGAAAGACTGTTCTTTGTTCGTGCTCTATGATGCTCAGAAAAAGGGTTGTCCTGCTTTGAAGCAGTCCATTGCTCGTTGGATTAGGCTTACTATTCAACAGGCCTATGTGTCGGCAGCCTTACCTGTTCCGAAGTCTCTGAAGGCCCACTCTACGAGATCAGTGGGTTCTTCCTGGGCAGCTGCCGGGGAATCTAGGCCTTACAACTTTGCTGAGCTTCTACCTCGTCGGGGAAGAACACCTTTGCAAAGTTGTACAAGTTTGATACCCTGGCCCAAGAGGATACCCAGTTTGGTCAGGTGATGCTGCAGCAGTCTCCGCACGTTCCTGTCCCTTCTGGAAGCTTTGGGACGTCCCCATCGTACTAGATTTCCCCAATATCCCTTATGGATGCTAGAGAAAATATGATTTTAATACCTACCGGTAAATCCTTTTCTCGTAGTCCATAAGGGATATTGGGCGCCCGCCTCAGTGCGTTGCCTTTTAAGCAGGTTCTTGTTATGTAGTTACCTGTTCAGCTGTTGCTGCTGCTGTTACCAGCAGTTGGTCGTTGTATGTTAGTGGTTTGTAAATCTCACCACTGGTTTGTAAGTCTCACAACTCTGAGAGAAGGAAATATGATAATGTATATGTCCTTTCTCCTTCGGGCACGTTTTTACCTATGTGGGACGGGTCATAGAGGGGAAGAGCCAGCACACCCAGTTGAAGAAGAAATTTAAAGTGCACTGGCTCCTTTGGACCCCATCTATACCCCATTGTACTAGATATCCCTTATGGACTACGGGAAAAGTATTTACCGGTAGGTATTAAAATCCTGTTTTTGGTCATGCTTATAAAATGGCCAATAAAACGATCCAAAAATTGCGCTTTAGTTATCCAATTGGTCAGTTTTGCCAAAAGATCCCAAAAATCATGTG